>NC_092334.1:158530000-158795000 GCF_046630445.1 Rutidosis leptorrhynchoides
TATACGGACAGAATTTCGACTTACACCCTTACACCATTCGCTAACATACCCTTATTATTAGAATTTAAAATTAAAATTAAAATATAAATATATATATATATATATATATATATATATATATATATATATATATATATATATATATATATATATATATATATATATATATATATATATACACGTTTATAGATAGTAGATGGATGGATATATGGTATATAAACTGAGCCAAAACACGCTAATTTATAGGACCAGGCCTGGATTTCAGGACCATGCGATCGTATGGCTTTTGTGCCTCCAGGCCATGCGATCGCATGGGGGTAGGTAGCAGCTCACATATTTTTGTTTCTTTGCTTGTCGACGTTTTAATAAATAAATATAATATATAAATAATTATAAGAATTATTTAAATATTATATTATATTTATGTGCATAGTTGACTTGTAATTTTTAGTCCGTTGCGTCGAGCGTTGAGAGTTGACTTTGGTCCCGGTTCTGAATTTTCGAACGTCCTTGCGTATAATTTAATATCTTGTACTTTGCGTTTCGCGTCTTGTACTTTTGTAATTTTGAGAAGTTTCTCACCAATAATTGGAACCTCTTTGATTGTATTTTGTACTTTTGAGCTTTTTGGTCGTTTGCGCCTTCAATTCGTCGAATCTGTCTTTTGTCTTCACTTTTTATTATTTAAACGAATATCACTTGTAAATAGAACAATTGCAACTAAAAGCTTGTCTTTCTTAAGGGATAATGCTATGAAATATATGATCGTTTTTAGCATTATCAGTGACTTTCTTGGAAGTAGAGAAGACCTTAACGGGAATAGAAATTCAGTTCAAGCTGAATTATGATGAATCTTGACTAGGTCGGGAGATGTGATTAGAACATTGATCATATTAATGTTAAGATAGAATCATTGATCTGGTAGTTCGATAGTGACCGTTGTGAGTATTTTGTCTTTTGAAGATTTGAATGTAAGGTTGAGGACGGACAATGATAGCATTTGCAAATAAGACGAAGTAAGTAGGTATAGTTTATTGGATGTTGGATCAGAGTTACTAATGTGGTTACTAAAGAGGACTTAGTAGAATTAAGATCGAACTAGAACCGAGTTAGGTGTTTTCTTTCAAGACTTTTGCGGTTTTGATAGTCTTAGATTGTAAAATCTATTAGGTTGGGATATAGTGGAGATTTATAACTACGAGTGACTTGAGAAGATAGACCATGTTGTTTTGATGAACTCGAGTAAGATCTTGTTCCGAAATACTCGAAATGAAAGTGTGATTTAGAATGATGTACTACGCCTGGCCAACGGAAATACATTATAGTAAATCATACAGTAGTTTTAAGAGTCGGAAGAGATGTAACGAGTGTTAGATCAGGTGTTATTTGACGATGAATGTGATTTTTGATGAACTGTTGACCTAGTGTAGACTTTTATGACATAGTAATGTTAGTTGAACAATATTTGGACCTAGGCTATTGATGATCGAATAAGCCTTAGTTTTGAATTTTGATGAAGTTTGAAGCAAAATAAAGTCGATGCAGAGATAGTTTTAGTGGTGTCAAACGCGTGTATTGATATCATTTGACGGACTTAATTGTTAGATGGATGTTTATTGCTTGTGGTAGTGGATATCGTTGACTTGAAATCCATGTTTGAATGATTAATGTTGGTTTAATATTGCATTTGTAAGTGTTTCTTTTAATGATGATATGAATAAAGTTATGCTTTAAGTGATGAATTTTGGGTAAGTATCAACCTAGATAAGTGATTTATGACGAAACCCTTAAATATCGAATTTGAATTAGGTATTTAATTGTGTGTTCTAGTAGCACTTTAACCAAGTGACGATCTTTCTGATGTAACTGTAGTAGTGTTGGGCATGTGTATTGATGTTACTTGAGGAAATTAATACTTGAATAATTAATTTCAAAATGTGTGGACGATTATTCTTTATTCAAGATTTGTGATGTAAAGATTGAATTGATTTGAAATTGGGTTAGTAATCATTTCTACTATGATTGAGTTGACCAGAATCACGATTTAGTCGTTGAATAATTGGGTGAATATTGAACTAGATAGGCGAATTTCAACAAAATTCTTGAATATCGGGATTGAAACAAGTATTAAGTTACGGTGTTTGGGTAATTTAGTGTAATTCGAGTTGATTTGGCTATGTTGTAGTGATGAAATTAGCTAAGTTTGTGTATTCTAAGGTAAATGATAGCCATTATTCAATGTCTTAGAGTGAGTTGATTTAGGAAATTCGATGAAGGTGACGCGGGGATAACCTCAAATCATGATTGACAGATATAATGTAGTGGGTCATTAGTAGTGACTCGAGAGTTAATGTGTAAAACCTAGACATGAGATGGAATTTTCGTGGTATTTTGTAAGATTAATGATAGATCAAGTTGGAATTCAGACGAAATTAGGCTTGTTCAGTTATTAGATAGCGGCAGGTTGTCAGCATTGAATTTCTTTAGCTCGTGGTAAAGACTGTTTTCTAGAACAGAATTTGAAGAATGATTCGGATATCGTGTAATGTAAGTAAGTAAGTTTGCAGATCGGCATATAGCGGGTCTTGACCCTTGGGTAGTAGACTAGCAGATGGTGTGTTTGGCTTTAGACCGATAAGATAGCTTTTGACCTACTAGAATGAACGGAGCTTTGTAAGGCGTATGACCGTAGGACATGATTTGACTTAGGTCACGTTGTGGTGGTTTGTAATACCCATGACCTTTGTTGATTTGGTGATGTAGAATTGTGGGCTTAACTGAGTTGCGTCTTCACGTGACACGTTGACAATAGACTGATGACTTAGAATAAACTGAATATAAGATTTGATGGATTAACTTTATGGGTAATCTCGAAATTTGATGGATCAGTCCGATTCAATGAAATTGACAGTGTATAACCGTTGGTATCTTCAGAAAGGGGGTATAGTGACAGTTTGACGTGAAACTTTTTGTGGAAGTCAATTAAGTTGATGATGGGACTATATAATACTTTTAGGTTGTCTTGTATTTGAATGAATGTTGATTGCATCTAGTGTTGAATTATTTAATCGTTATCCTCTTAGCTTAGCGCCAGGATACAAGATGACGTGCACGGCCCTTGTTATACAGTTGATTGTTGGTACTTGGTTACCCCTTCAAGCGATAATTGTGATGCTATAGACAATTGCGGGATAAATTATCGGAATATTGTGTTGCGTGATTGGAGTTGGTCGTAATAGAAAGGGTTAGCACTGACTTAGTGACAGTGAGTTTTTAAATTAATGATTTTCGCTTATGGGTTGGCAGATGAGAAAACTAATGAACCTTGGTAATGCTTCTTATCTTATGATGTGTTTTGGTGTAGCTAATGGTGTGACCTATTGTGTTGGTATTTGTTACCTGTGACCCATGTTGACTATGACGTAGCAGATTCCGAGGACGGAATCTCTTTAAAGGGGGGGGGGGGGTAGATTTGTAACACCCTCGAAGCGGGCCTAGATGTTAGATTACTATTTTTGCCCTCAGGTTGTGTGGTATTATTATATGCTTTTATTTTAGCTTTATATTTATTATTATTTAATGTTGCGGATAGGACCAGTTTGTGACAAGGGTCACAGAACAGGTTTGTTTATTTAATTTGGACTTCGTTTAGGTCACCAAATGACATACGAAAGACTTCAGATAACTGATAAATACCCGTGTGTTAAGGGGTATGGGTTTATAACCCACTTAGGTATGTATTATCTGGATGTTTCCATCCATTTCTTCAAAATTCCCAAACAAAGCCCGTACCTAACTCCTTCATCCTCTCAAACCCTAAAGATCAAAGCTTGTTAGTTTGTTTAATTCGAGCTAGTAATCTATTACTTGTGTGTTGGTGATCATCACAAGGTAAGTGCTTCGTCGATTCATGCTTTGATTCTTGTTGAAATTGGATTTTTGGTGTTCTTGAATAAAAGTGTGAAATTGGGCTTGAATCTTGATGATTATGTGTTTGTATGTGTTAATTGTTGTTAGTAATAGCTTATATATAGTTTATATGATGTTTTGGAAGTGGTTTTGGTGTTAGATCTTGCAAAAATCATGATTTTGGGTCAAAACACGCGAAAATAGCGAGCTGGAATGTTCTAACAGCTTCCACACTTCTGACAGGTCACTCGTACGAGTGACCACGCGTTTGAGGCTCAACCACGTGATTGAGGACTCACTCGCACGAGTGAGGTCTCGTCCGCGCGAGTGAGCACTGGTCAGTTTTTGGTAAAATTGAAAAGGCTGTAACTTTCAAACCGTAACTCCATTTTCGATGAATAAACTATCGTTGGACTTGTATTGAAGTTTACTTTACCATGATAAGGTTTAAAAATCTAGATCAAACTTTATTTTGGTCAGAAGAAGGGATTTTATGGTGTATGTCTTGTTTTGTACTCGTTTAGTGTCGTTATTGATTGAGTTTATGATGTAGGCTTATCATATGACGATATGTGTTAACCTACTGTATGAATTGATGTTTATTTTGTACATTTTAAGTAGAAACCCGTATAAACAGCTGCTGTTACTGTTCTTCATCACTCGCACGAGTGAGCCTTCACTCGTACGGTTGGGGGGACAATCGTGTTATGAACCGTGCGAGTGAGTGGTTATGGAGAACTATTGATTTGGTTAAGGTAATATGTACGATTGAGATGTGACTAATACGAGTCACTTGTCACTCGTGTGGTGAACCGTACGGATCATTGGATTCATTGTTGGGCGTTCAGTCATAGACCAAACGTACGAGTAAGTTGTCAACCGCACGGTTGAGTGTTCTCAAACGTGCGAGTGAGAGTGTTACTCGTACGGTTGACAGATTTATTTTTAAGTGCTTAAGTGTTAGTTTATATATACTGTGATTGTGATATAGTTAGTATTGGAATACGATTACTAACTTATTTAGTATTTGTTCTCAGGTGATATGGACGAGGAGAAGACTCGGTGACATTAGACTACCGAGTGTTGCCGGTATCGGTGAGTGGGACTAACTGGAGAACATAGTATAGAGTAGCATGTAATATTATGATTGCCATGCTTGTTAGCTATACTTACTGATACAGTTAGTTAGTACGTTGTGATGAATGCATGTTGGTTGATGCTCGTCTGCTGGAGCCCAGTGCGTCCCTATTGTGTGGTGGCCTCGGTAGGAGAGATCAACCTGCAGGTTGGGTTCCTCATGTGGTGGCCTAGACAATCGTGGTGTATATATATGTGAATGACGCGCCCGTCGAGTGTGGATTATATATATACAACACGGTGGTGGAGGAACTTCTGGTAAGCCCCAGTCCGATCAGCTGGTGGTTAATGGTTTGGCCGAGCCGCCAGAGTCTCTGTAGATGGCACTTGGGTGATGTTTGTGTGTTAGACTATGTGATATGATTAGTATAACGGTTCCTGTATGCTATTGCCTGTAGTTAGTTGCACTCACCTAGCTTCTTGCTAATCCCCCACATCTTCCCTACAGGTTATGGATTTGTTGTATGCTAGTTATCAGGGTGAAGATGGGATGTTGGAAGATATATTTGACAAAGCCGGAAACTCTGATGTCGCGTCTTTTCTATTAAAGTTGTATTTACGTTTTAATATAACACCCGGTCGTTTATTTATTAACGTGTTTATCATTAAGCGGATATATATATATATATATATATATATATATATATATATATATATATATATATATATATATATATATATATATATATATATATATATATATATATATATATATGTATGTTTAACTTATGTATTAGTTAAATTGGTCTTCCGCTGTATTAAAAAAAATCTGGGGTGTTATAGATAGTTTTAACGGACTATTATATCGTGCCCCGTTGTTCACTCAGTGGCGAATAACAAGTCTTCAGAAAAATTCCATATTTTTATAATAATTATCTTTATTTATTTCAGTCATTATGGTATAAAATTCGATCATTAATTTATTAATTAAAAATTACATCAACTGTCCCTCTCAATTCTGGGTAAAATATAAAAAGTGTTAAAATTTAATAACTAAATCCTAAATACATTTTTAGTAAGCCTAAAATTTATAGAACTCATTTTCAGATCACTGTTTATTTTAAAATCACATAAGTTTGAATTTAACTTGCTTAATATCAATCGGAACATCAAACGAGTATTACAATCAGTTAATATTTATTTTTAATATACTTTAGTTATATGTAAATATGTTGTAAATGAGAATTATTGTAATATCATATTTTTATTTTATTTTACATAATTAATTATAACAACTAAATCATTTAGTATTTCAAAATATATTTATATATATATATATATATATATATATATATATATATATATATATATATATATATATATATATATATATATATATATATATATATATATATATATATATATATATATATGTATCTATTTACAAATAGTGGTTCGTGAATCGTCGAGAACAGTCGAAGATCAATTGAATATATGAAAACAGTTCAATATTTTTGAGACTTCAACATTACAAACTATGCTTATCGTGTCGGAATCGTACTAAGATTAAGTTTAAATTTGGTCGGAAATTTCCGGGTCGTCACATATTACAGCCTCGGACCCGTACACCAAACTAAAAGGTGTTTCATTAGTTGCGCCCTTTGAAGTTGTGCGGTGTGCCCACAAAACGTTAGACAGTTCATCTATCCAACCCCTTCGACACAATCCCAGCCTTGCTTTGATTCCTAAAACGATATCCCGATTCGTAACCTCACACGGACCATTCGCCCGAGGGTGTGCGACTGATGTAAATGTTTGTTTTATATTCAATTCTTGGCACCAGTCACTAAATGGATTACCTTCGAACTGCATACCATTGTCGCTTACTATTTCATTTGGTATTCCAAACCGACAGACGTTGTTTTCCCACACAAAATTTCGAATTTGCTTGCCCGAAATTGTTTTTAGTGGTTTGGCCTCTACCCATTTCGTGAAATAATCAATGGCCACTACCAGAAATTTTACACCTCCTGGTCCTGCAGGGAATGGCCCCACTATGTCGATTACCCATTTGCAGAACGGCCATGGAGACGCGACCGGTATCATAGGATGTCGCGGAGCCTTGCTTACCGGTGCATGAAGTTGACACGATTGACACTTGCGTATTACCTCTGCGGCATCTCTGTACATTGACGGCCAGTAATATCTGAGCTGCATTATTTTGGACGCAACTGTTTTATGTCCCGAATGCAGAGTGCACATTCCCTCGTGTACTTCCCGTATGATTGACTTTGCTTGAGTTGGATTAAGGCACCGCAATTGAGGTCCCAGAAAAGACTTTCTATATAGAATTCCTTTGTCTAACAGATACATTGGTGCTTTCATCTTAATCTTTCTTGCTTCACTTGAATCTATCGGCAATGTACCTTTGATTAGAAATTCTATTATTGGTGTCATCCAACTCTGCTCCTCTTCTTCGACTGCAGCCGAAACATTGTCTTCTTCAATAGATTTTACTTTAACTTTCTCAACCAAAATTTCTTTCTTAAAATGACTAAATGTTAATGCAGCTAACTTACTTAGCGCATCCGCCTTTTTATTCAGCGTCCTCGAAACCTGAGTTATCGGGAATAAATCGAAGTCAACTGCTAGCTCTTGCGCTAGCTTTAAGTATTTTTGCATTGATTCATCGTGTACTTCGAATATTCCGTTAAATTGGTTTGCAACTAACTGCGAATCAAAATATACTGATAGTTCTTTAATCTCCAAATATTTTGCTACCCGCATCCCAGATAACAATGCTTCATATTCAGCTTCATTATTTATGACAGGGAAGCTGAATCGCAGTGTGAAGGTATATTCCTCTCCTTCTGGACTTTTTAGGACTATTCCTGCCCTGCGCCTTCTAGGACACAAGCCCCATCTGTGTGCATTTCCCACAGCTGTTCGGGCGGAGGTGGTATTTCTTTTGATTCATGCGAGACTTCGATATCTCCGGCTGTTTCAGCCAGATAATCTGCTAGGACTTGCCCTTTTATCACACTTTGTGGTGAGAAGCTTATTTTATGCTCTCCCAATTCAATAGCCCATTTGGCCATGCGACCATAATTTTCTGATTTATATAGCACCTGCTCAACAAGTATCAGCGAATGTAAATTTGCTAGGATTTATCAAGCAATTTTATATTTGTTTGACGACAAATTGTTGTTTGTTGTACCTACTTTATCGGCTGATCTGTTAGAACCCTTATTGGGTGCGCTTGGAAATACCTTCGTAAGCGTCTAGCCGTATGCACGAGTGCATAAACCAGTTTTTCGATTGCAGGATAGTTTAATTCGCTTCCTATCAAAGCTTTGCTAACAAAAATATACAGGCATTTGTATCTGTTCGCACAGCATAATTATATAACTTCAAATGCCTATTGATTGAAAATTAGCTATTTTTAATTTTATAGTGCGTACCTGTCCTCTGTCTGCTATTAATACTGAACTTATTGCTTCCTTCGATGCTGCTAAGTATAGTATCAATGTTTCTCCCGCAATCGGCGCAGTCATTGTTGGCAGCTCTTTCAGCAACTTTTTCATTTCTTGAAACGCCACTTCTGCTTCCTCCGTCCACTTGAAATCCATTTTCTTTAGGCAATTCTTCAATGTCCCGAAAAAGGGGAGTGATCGCTCTGCGTATTTTGATAAGAACCTCGTTAATGCCGCCAACTTACCCGTTAAACTTTGTACTTCTTTTTTATTTCTTGGTGAAGGCATATTCTTGATTGCCTCTATTTTATTTGGGTTTGCACGTATCCCGCTCTCAGTTATTATATGACCAAGAAACTTTTCTTCTTCTTCTCCAAAACTGCACTTCGACGGGTTGAGCTTCATATTAATCTTTCTTAATGACGCGAACGTTTCTAATATGTCTTCCAATTGACCTTGTTCTGTTGTGCTTTTTATAACTAGGTCGTCAACGTATGCTTCCAAATTTCTCCCAATATGGCCTTTGAAAGCTTCGTCTATTACCCGTTGGTATGTTGCTCCAGCATTTTTTAAACCAAATGGCATCTTGGTATAGCAGTATATGCCCTGGCTTGTGTGGAAAGCAGTCTTATCCTCGTCGTCCGCTGCCATCTGTATTTGATGGTATCCTTTGTACGCATCCAAAAAAACATTTGTATCAGAAGCCAGCTAATGATTCAACTTTCCAGTCTATTTCTGGTAGAGGATAATTGTCCTTGGGGAAAGCTTTATTGATATCCGTAAAGTCAACACACATGCGCCAAGACCCATCGGGCTTTTTTACCAGCACTGGGTTTGCTACCCATGTTTGGTACATTACTTCTCACAAGATGTTTGCTTTGACCAACTTATCGACTTCTGCCTTCAACCATTCTCTTCTTTCAGGAGCCATGCCACGTTTCTTTTTCGCTGATAGTGCTCTAAATGAACATATATTTAGTAACAATATCTTTCCAATATGTAAAGCTTTTAGTTACTATTGTTCTATTTTTATGTAATAATCGTTTAAATAAATAAGTGCGAAGACAAAAGAAGAAAGCAACGATTTGAAGACGCAAATGACCAAAAAGCTCAAATGTACAAGTTACAATCCAAGTGGTTCCATTTATTGATGAGAAACGGCTAAAAATTACAAGAGTACAAGTCGTGGAACGAAAAGTACAAGATATCTAAGCGTACGAAAAGGCGTTCGAAAATTCAGAACCGGGACATGAGCCAACCATCAACGCGCGACGCAACGGAGCTAAAATTACAAGTCAACTATGCACAAGAATATAATATAATATTTAAATAATTATATAAATTATTGATATATTATATATTATATTAAATAACGTCGACAAACTAGCAAACAAAAAATATGTGAGCTGGATCTGACGGTCATGTGATCGCATGGGAAATAGGCATAAAACCCATGTGAGTGCATGAGCCCATGCGAGTGCATGAGATTTGCACTAAAATCTCATGCGATCGCATGAGTTACTGTAGCAGGCCAAGTTCTATAAAAAGTCAGTTTTTCAGAGGAGTTATATACAATATTTATCCTTGACAACTCTCTGTCTCTCTCAAATATATATATAATTATATTTTTAATTATAATTTTAATTTTAAATTAAGTTTAATAATAATTGGGTTATTGTAAGGAATGTTTTACGGGTTTTAATTCAGAACTCTGTCCGTGTAACGCTACGCAATTAATCACCACTGTAACCTATGTTCTGCCTTTTTAAATTAATGTCTCGTAACTAAGTTATTAATATGCTTATTTGAGCCAAAGTAATCGTGATGTTGGACAAAAATATTAAGACGGGGTTATTGGATTTTGTGCCATAATTAAGGTTTGGACAAAAGACCGACACTTGTGGACATTGGACTATTGACTATTAATAGGTAGGGGGCATTGTCTAATTGAACGACAACTCATTAGAACCTGTCGAACCTATCTTCAAATTAGTTAAACTAATAATTATTAAATTGATTACGAATGTCCTATTTAGTGATGTTTATACGACATCGTTTACGATCATTTAATTAATTATTCGGGTTGGGTAATTGATTATTCATTCTGATCAAGTGAGTAAATTAATATTCATATCTCATTAAAACAGGGGTGGATTACATAGAAGGATAATTGATGTAATTGTTAACAAAGTAATAAAACCTTGGATTACACGCAGTCGATAACCTGGTGTAATCATTAAACAAAGTATTAAAACCTTGTTACAGTTCGAATCCCTAATTAGTTGTAATATTTGACTTCGGAAATAAGGTTAATTTGACGAGCATTTTATAATTATGACCGATGGACTATTATGGACAAAAACCAAATAGGTATCAAATAAACCAGGACAAAGGACAATTAACCCGGGTAATAATTAATTAAAATTAAAACGTCAAACATCATGGTTACGGAAGTTTAAATAAGCATAATCGTTTTATTTCATATTTCATCGTACCTTTATTTACTGTCATTTTAATTACTTTAATTTACTTTATCGCAATTTAAATTCTGTCATTTATAATATCGTCATTTATCTTTACGCTTAAAATATAAAATCGACAAACCGGTCATTAAACGGTAAAACCCCCCTTTTATAATAATATTACTATATATAATTATATATATTTTATATAAATATAGTTGTTAAAAATATAGCGTTAAACTCAGCTAGCTCCCTGTGGAACGAATCAGACTTACTAAAAACTACACTACTGTATGATTAGGTACACTGCCTATAAGTGTTGTAGCAAGGTTTAGGTATATCCACTCTATAAATAAATAAATAACTTGTGTAAAATTGTATATTTCGCAGTAAAAATAATAACTATTTCGTATATACCTCCGCGCACATCAAGTATTTTGGCGCCGCTGCCGGGGACCCGGCGAAACGCTATATTTTTACGCTATAATTCTTATCTCTAATTTTGTAAAAATATTTTGTATTTATATAAAAACATAAAAAAATAAAAAAATACTATATATATATATATATATATATATATATATATATATATATATATATATATATATATATATATATATATATATATATATATATATATATATATATATATATATATATATAAGTGTTAATTAAAAAGTTTTTATAATTTTAAAAAAAATTAATTTTCTATTTTTAGTTTATAATAAAAAAATTAATAAGTGTTGTTATATAAGTTTATTTTAAATTTTTATAAATATTGTGTAACATTTATAAATAAAAAAGTTTGAAATCAAAATAATTAATAAAATTATTAAACGGGCCGAAGCTGTTAGAAGTCCGAATGAATTCTGGAATTGTTGGGCCATGTGATCGCATGACCCAGAAGACAAAAACCCATGCGGTCGCATGAGCTGTTCTGACAGGCCAAATTAGAGGCATTTATTACGCAGCTAGGGTTTTTAATTTATTATTATTATTTAGTTTTTAGGGTTTAATTAAAATATTAGTTAGTAATTTAGTTTTATTTTTAGTTTTAATTAGTTTTATTAAGTTTAATAATTATTATTAACTATATAAATTAATACTTTTATAAAATAATAATATAAAAATAATATTTTTATTAAAATAAGTGATTTTATCATTTTTTTTGTTTCTTTTTATAATTTGTATATTTTAAACATTTAATTCGTAATTTTATAATTTTTCATTCGTAATTAGTTTTAAGATTAGTATTTTGCCGTAGTTAATTTTTATTTCTAGATTTTAAGACTTTGCCGTAAAATCCCTTAAGTGCTTTTTCTTTAGATTAAGATTTAGGCGCTTTAGAATTTTGCGACGCCGTTTATATATTTTAGTGCCTTTTAAGTTATTGTCGTTTTGGATATAGATTTCCTTTTTAGCTTTAATACCTTTAGGCGCAACTTTTTAGATTTAGTTTTTAGACTTTTAAATTTCGACGCTCTACTTTCTTATTATTGTTTTTCGACTTTTTATTTTTTGACGTTTTACGACGCGCTCTTTTTCTTTCTTATTTCTCGATGCTCTAGTTTTTAGGACATAGAATTTTCTATTTCTTCTCTAAAATTTCAAAACGAAAAATTATTTTAAGCGGTTAAATTGATAGACATCTAAAATTTTTTGGTTCGTAGTAATAGTTGGATTTGTTAGTGGCGAGTTGTGGGCTTCCGATTTAAAGGGTCCTGGCTACCTGCTGCATCTATTGGCTATTCAAAACGTGGGAAAAATCAAAAAAGTCTATTAATTTGATAACTTGTATAATTTTTATCTTTTATAACTAATAGGATATTCTGTGAATGCACCGAACAAAACGTTCACCACCTTTCATACGTTCACCACATGTAACTCGATCAAGACATCTACCCAATATTGTCACCGTTGATTTTTCTTTAGAATCGTCATCTAGTCGACCAAGTACTCCAACTCAAATTTTCGATAATCCATTTTTTGAACCTGACTTCACTACCGAGAACCCGAAGGATATTCAAGGACAATTCCAAGATCCAGAACCACTAATCATTCCTCCTGAACCACAAACCGTTAAATCAGAATCCTCTAGTGATTCGTATTCAACAATTTCAATTATGGAAGTAACGGAACCTCTAAGTATGGAAGACCGAATGAGAGCCACACGCACGGGCCAAGATCACGCCATTATTAAGCCAGACATTAATGCGCCAGATTATGAAATCAAAGGACAAATCCTACACATGGTAACTAATCAATGCCAATATAGTGGTACGCCGAAGGAAGATCCAAACGAACATCTTCGAACCTTTAATAGGATTTGTACTCTATTCAAAATCAGAGAAGTTGAGGATGAACAGATTTATCTCATGTTATTTCCCTAGACTTTAAAGGGAGAAGCCAAAGATTGGTTAGAATCGTTACCTGAAGGGGCGATTGATACATGGGATGTTTTAGTTGAAAAATTTCTTAAACAATTCTTTCCGGCATCCAAAGCCGTGAGACTTCAAGGAGAAATAGTTACGTTCACACAAAAGCCAAATGAAACTCTATATGAGGCGTGGACAAGATTTGGAAAGTTGTTAAGAGGATGTCCTCAACACGGTTTAGATACTTATCAAATAGTACAAATATTCTACCAAGGATGCGACATTGCTACACGAAAAGACATCGACATAACAGCTGGTGGTTCTATTATGATAAAAATCACAACTGAAGCTCACAAAATTATTGATAACACAGCCTCCCACTCACATGAGTGGCATCAGGAAAAAGATATTTTTCATTCATCTAAAGCGGCTAGAGCCGATTCTAGCCATGACTTTGATTCCATTTCCGCAAAAATAGATGCTTTTGAAAGACGAATGGAAAAGATGAATAAAGATATTCATGCAATACGAATCAGTTGTGAGCAATGCGGTGGACCACACTTAATGAAAGATTGTCACATTGAGCAAACGATGGAACAACGTGAGAATGTTTCCTACATGAACCAAAGGCCGGGAAATAATTATCAAAATAATTATCAACCTCCAAGGCCAAACTTCAATCGAAATCAAAACATTCTTTACAATACAAATGGGCCAAACAATAACTCGTACAACCAACAAGGTTCGAATAACCAACCAACTCAAGACAACACTTTCAATCAACAAAGACCTAGCTTGTATAAACCACCACAACAAACCGAAAAGAAAAGGCCAAATCTGGAAGAAATGATGACAAGGCTAATGGAATCTCAAACATAATTTATTACATCTCAAACCCAAACAAATGAGAGGTTTGATCAGTCATTAAGAACTCAACAAGCTTCCATTTTGAATCTAGAAAAATACGTAGGTACTCTTGCTAGCATGATGAGTGAGAGGGAACAAGGAAAGCTACCGAGTAATACTGAAGTAAATCCTCGAAATGAGAATGTTAATATGGTGTCAACAAATTCTGAAAAACCATCTCCAAAAGATGGGAAGGTTTTCGATGTGAGTAACAATGAAGAAGTTACAACACCACCACCACCACCCGAGTATGTAAAGCCAGTGGTGGCACCATACAGACCACCCATCCCGTTTCCAAGAAAAGGAGTTGAGTATGAGAAAGTAATAGGTAATAAAGTTTGTGATACCTCTGGAAAGAAGAAGAAGAATAAGAAAGTGCAAGAAATAAAAATCGTAAAAGTAAACCCGGTGAAGACAGTTCCACCAAAACTTCCACCCAGGTTGGGTGATCCGGGTGAATTTATTGTTCCTTGTCTACTTAGTGATTGTGTCATATATGATGCACTAGCAGATTTAGGTGCGAGTGTGAGTGTTATGCCTCTTTCATTATATAAGAGATTAGGAGTAGGTGAGTTAAGTCCAACAGAGATGAGTGTTCGACTCTTTGATCAAACCATTAGGCACCCAGTTGGAATTGCTGACAACCTACCCATTCATGTGATGACCCGGAAATTTCCGATCAAATTTAAACTTTAATCTTTATATGTTTCCGACACGATAAGCAAAATCTGTAATGTTGTGTCTCGAAAGTTTTGAAATCTATATTTATGTAATCAATTACCCTTTGACTATGCTCAACGATTCATGAACATTTATGTGTATATTGATATGTATATATAATATATACTTATTAGTTGAAAACGTTAACAAAGTATTGGACATATAATACTTTACATGAACGTATTTTTGTTTCAATATAAGTTAATATAGTTATTGACGAAATTAAAAGATAATATCATATGATTGAATTATCAGATACATTGAATTATGATTACGAGTCTCTGTTATGAGGTCCACGTTGATTTGAGAAATCGTTTGTTTTTAACGGTATTCGGAATAAATGATAAAGTGATTTTCAAATGAAAACAAAGTATCACTTATCTAGTGTCAGACAAATGTTAGTGGAGAATTGAATTTCATATTACTTGATTGATCTATTTACAAACGTGCGAAAACGTTTTCCAATGTAATATAACTTGGTTATTAAAATGTCTTTGTTAAATAACGTAAGTTGAATATTAATTGTTAAGATATATTTAAATAACTTGCAACGTGTATTTAAAACGTGTTTATGTATATTAAATACATATCTGATTACAAATTATTTATGTAAACGATAGCAACACTTGTTATTTGATTTGATCGATATTAAGATATATTATTTAGAAAGTTTAAGGAAATTAAACTAAACGTTGGCGCATAAATGAATTATATCAAATTAAGTTTAAAGTATAAACGTTACGTGTTATAAGATTTTCTAAACGAATTTAAAATAAACTTTTGAACTATTATTAGTTTTGAAAAACTAAATATTATATTATTACATTAATATTTCCATTATATACGGTATGTACAAGTTTATATTTTAAATGAAAATATATTTTTATTTTACAAAGTGATGAATAATAATATCAAATTAGTCATAAAACGTTTTGATTTAATATTATTAAATATGCTTTGATAAATAACGAGACTATGATTTATAGAAGTAAATGACCAAAACACTCAAAAGATTAAGTTACACTTTGAGTGGGTTAGTTTTCCATTAATTTAAGTCTAATTATTAATAAAGGTACAATTCGCGAAATGTAAGGTATCAGTTTTCTAAGCATACGAAAATGCGTTCGAGAAACCGGAACCGGGACGTAAGACGGGTGACAACGTACAAATTATTAGAAACTAATACAATTTATTATTATTAACACTAATAGTATTATTATTATTATTATCATTTTTATGAATTTTGTATCATTAGTACTTATATAATAATAATTATTATTAATATATTATCAATTATTAATATTAATTTAATTATAAAAAAAAAGTATCAAGAACTAGTACCATTCAGTTTCACATCCACATCCCTACTGTATATGATTTTTGTATCTGTCGGAGTTTGTTATGAGTCTGCTTCAATCACAATTCAAAACAGAAATCCTTTGCTATATATTGTCTATTGCATTCAGTGATTGAATAAAACTGAAAAACCAAGAAAATAAGCTCCACACTCTGTACATTTATCTTTTTCATCATATTTTGATTTTGAATGAATTTTCAAAATGTAATAATACAGTCTTGTTAGGAATCATCTATCTAAACTATCTGTAAGTTTTCAATCCTCAATTCTTTCTATTAATCTCTAATTTTGGAGTCAAAGTTTTGGTTTTAAAAGTCAACTAAGTGTTCTTGAATCAAATTCGAGTTTGTTTTGATATCTCCAGTTAATTTGATGATCCATAAAGATTATAGGAATGATTTGCAACACAATTCATGTTGTAATCATAACCTATAACACTCTTAATCTAAAAATCAATTTTGAGTTCTTGAGTTCTTCACAGTAATATACACTAACGTAAATTCGAAACAAATTTCAAAAACTAAAAATGCAGAGTTGTTAGGAATCATTTACTTAAACTTCCTGCAAAATCTCAAGTTCCAATTCTTAATAACGAATTCGAATTTGCGAGTCAAAGTTAAATTGTCAAAAGTCAACTGTTTTGTTCTTGGAGAAATTAGAGCTTGTTTTGATGTTTTAAGTTAAATTGATGATTTTGATAGATTTTAAGAATGATTTGAAACATGTTTCATGTTGTAAAGATTGTCCAAAACGAACTCAAAATTGAAAACAAAATTTTTTTTTCTAGCTACGGGCAAGCAGTAGGATTTTTTGTGTTTTTTTTTCTCATTTTTTTTTATATCATGAAAACATTTTTTTTTGTTTCATGTTGTTTACAATTCATAAATGAAAACCCGTTCGATTGTTGTTGAGTTTTTGCCCCCGTTTGATTTTAAACTTGGTGAAGAAGATGATGAACTAAGATGAAAGAAATACTAGATATATATGTTTGGATTGCCTTATAAGTCAGAAAAACATGGATGGCAGAATGGTTAAGGGTGTTTGCGGGTGGGCGAGAGGTCTCGAGTTCGAGCCCTGTTTGGGGCAGTTAATTTTAGAAAAGCTCTTTGAAGGTAGTTCTCATTTCTAAAATTAATATTATTATTATTATTGTTATTATTAGTAGTAATATAAATATTACTATTATTATTACTAAAATAAGAATTTATGATCATTTAATAGTATTGTTATTATGATTTTTATTATTAGTATTATAAATATTATTATCACCATATAAGTATGATAATCATTATTATCATTATTATTACTAGTATCATACTATTAGTATTATTATTATTACCCTTAGTCAGGTATTTCTACGATTATTAATTTTGCAAAACAAAAGATATATATGTAAATATATTATAACATAAAATACACTAATATTACATAAAAATTATGTTTCAACTAATATTAGTGATATAACATTAATTAAATATCAAATAAGTATCATAATATATTATAAGAATAATTAATACATAACAAATATATAAACTTAATTGATTTATACTATAATGTGTTAATACTTGATATAGGTTCGTGAATCCGAGGCCAACCCTGCATTGTTCAATGTCGTCATATGTATTTTTACTACAAAATACATTATAGTGAGTTTCATCACTCCCTTTTTAAATGCTTTTGCAATCTATATTTTTGGGACTGAGAATGCATGTGCTTTTATAAATGTTTTACGAAATAGACACAAGTAATCGAAACTACATTATATGGTTGAATGATCGAAATTGAATATGCCCCTTTTTATTAAGTCTGGTAATCTAAGAATTAGGGAACAGACACCCTAATTGACGCGAACTCTAAAGATAGATCTATCGGGCCCAACAAGCCCCATCCAAAGTACCGGATGCTTTAGTACTTCAAAATTTATATCATGTCCAAAGGAGGATCCCGGAATGATGGGGATATTCTTATATACATATTGTGAATGTCGGTTACCAGGTGTTCAATCCATATGAATGATATTTTTGTCTCTATGCATGGGACGTATGATTATGAGAAATGGAAGTATGAAATCTTGTGGTCTATTAAAATTAGGAAAGGATTATTTATGTTAAACTAATGAACTCACCAACCTTTTGGTTGACACTTTAAAGCATGTTTATTCTCAGGTATAAAAGAAATCTTCCGCTGTGCACTTGCTCATTTTAGACACATTACTTGGAGTCATTCAGGACATATTTCAAAAGACGTTGCATTCGAGTCGTTGAGTTCATCAAGATTATTATTAAGTCAATTATAGTTAGATATATTATAAAATGGTATGCATGCCGTCAACTTTCGATGTAATGAAAGATTGTCTTTTCAAAAACGAATGCAATGTTTGTAAAATGTATCATATAGAGGTCTAGTACCTCGTAATGTAACCAAATGTAATGTATTCGTCCTTGTGGATTAGGACGGGTCGTTAGAGTTGGTATCAGAGCGGTGGTCTTAGCGAACCAGGTCTTGCATTAGTGAGTCTAACTGATAGTCGTTAGGATGCATTAGTGAGTCTGGACTTCGACCGTGTCTGCATGTCAAAAGTTTTGCTTATCATTTTTTGTCGAAAATCATCTATTTATCATCCTTAGGAAATTACCTGCTTATCATTCTTAGTCTAGACACATCTTACTGCAATGATTGCATGAATAGTGTATAGACAAAATTCGTATCTTAGCGTATCTGCTAATTCATATCTTAGCATATCTTGTACTGTAGACTTTGTCTGACAACTTCCGTAGATTCCTCCGTAACATATGGGATTTTAGTATTGTATACGCATATGTGAATTATGTATTGCAGGGTACTAATCTACATCCTATAATCTGTTTCTTATCGAAAATACTTCATCTGATCGTACGAGATGAATCCCTCAACCAGTTCGAGTCCCTCAGACTTCGATAGTTAATCCGATAGTTATTCCGACAGCTATTCCGACACGGATGTTCACCTAAGCTCCGGAGGCAACGTCACCAGAATGAATCAACCAATCAATCATCCCCAATTCATCTGATGGGTTCGTAGTCGACTTAACCGATGGAGACGAGAGGAAGGCGATCCTTTCCACCCACCAACCGAATTTACCTCTTGGCAATGAACCTAAAGCACTTACCGGCGAACCAGTCTGAAAACACCATTTTCACCTCCATTTCCCGAATATCTCACCACAATTGTATTCTATCTAAAATTCTAAACCTTATTCATCCGCTCGTACCGACCGACAATCATCCCGGAATAATAGAAGAAGTCAATGAACTTCGCGCTCGAGTAATCAATCTGGAGAATATGGTGCAAAAATTACCAGCTTCAACAACATCACCGGCACCAACAGTACCATCAATAACAACACCAGTGCCATCAACAACCCATGCCTCGACGTCTCATTCTATACCTTGAGTATTATTATCTTTCTACGTATCGTTCTACATCATTTATCTTCGTTCGACATGGCGATTATGTAATCTCTAATGTTTTAGAGATTATATATTCTTGTTCCAACGGTAAATCAAATGAGTTTAATATCATATTGACTCATTAAATCCATGATTACATCTGAAGAAGATATATATGTATATATATTTTCATAAAGATTGTAATTAAAAAAAAAATTCTTGTGTACAAACTGTTAATGGTGAAAATATTTTAACGGGTAGGTAATACCCGAGGAATATTTAGATTTCACATTAATAAGTTACACTGTACATTCTTCGAATCTAATTCAACAGTCGTTTACTATCCTACTTACGTCCACCGATATACAAATCCGTTCACCACAGAATAACCACATTCATCCAATTTCATATTTGGATTTTGATTTATCATAATCCAACAAGTGGCATAATGAAGAAAACATTGGACAAAATAAAATTTGTTAGAAACAAACAAATTAACTATGAGAAATTTTGTTAAGAATCCACGCTAACTGTTCCTAACTAATTGTTCCCAGCTAACTGATTACACTTTATTTATCGCAATTTAATTATCGCAATTTACATTCTCGCAATTTTATTTATCGTCATTTAATTTCTGTTATTTACTTTACGCACTTTATTTATCGTCATTTAATTTCTGTTATTTACTTTACGCACTTTATTTATCGTCATTTAATTTCTGTTATTTATTTTACGCACTTTAAATATCGGGACACGTATACAAGGTTTTGACATAGCATATCGACGCATCTATATATATTATTTGGAGTAACCAGAGACACTCTATATGCAGTAATGCGGGAGTTAGCTATACAGGGTTGAGGTTGATTCTATAATAATATATATAGTTTGAGTTGTGATCGAGTCTGAGACGTATACGGGTCACGATACGTATTAATTAATTCAAATATTATATATTAAACTATATATGAATCAGTGGATTGTTAACTGTGGACTATCGACTGTGGACTAAAAACATTGGACAATTAAAATGAATTAAAATATTGATTATAACCTATGAAACTAAACAATTCTTCAAGTTGCCACTTGATTTCATCTTAAACCTCATTTTTATCTTGACGATTTCAATCTGCGTTCAAACATTTCATATTTCTTGAAAACACCTCAATTGAGAGGATGAACCAACCGCACTTCGTCTACGGAAGAAAAGATTGATGCGTATAGTTATGCACCTGAAAACTCTCGAAAACTGAGTAAACATTTAACACGTAGCTGTGCTAATTCCTTTAACGTTGTTATTGCCGAAAATAACTTTGCAATCTCTTTCCCAATTAGCAAATTTTGTCACAGCCCCAGCAAGTCAACTTCGACTTTCATTCGGATTAGCCTTATTATAGCCTTGATATATAAATATGCCTTTCGCCATCGTTGTTGGGGAACCTTTTATATTCCGCCACATTAGCAGTAAACTTACCAGCAACTTCATTACACGTTGTCTTAAGTCCCTTCGAAGAACCATTATATCTGTTCATTAAAACCTTATCATATATTCGTCTGCATCTTGTAACGAGTATTGTCATACCAATTACCGGGAATCAGCAATCAGTATTTTGAATCCCGCAACAATTCTACAACAACAGTTATAGGTATACATATAACCTTTATCTCTTAGAATTATGACCTTCCATTCTGAAATTATGAAAAGCACCCAGTCTACGAATCAATACTCAAAATGTTGAAAAAGCTGAATGAAGCAGTAAAAACTGTAAACGATTTTAACAGCCAGAAGTTTGATAATAAAGAATAGCATGTTGGAAAAGCTCAGAAAAGTTAGAACTGGAAAACGGATTGAGCTAACCATGAAGGAGGCCAAGGACAAATACAAGGACCAAACCCTATATTCAAAGAATCCAGATAATTCTGTATCCAATGAAATCTTTAGGGAAAACCTTGCTCTATACTCATATTAAATCTTGTGGAAAATCTTTCTTCATCAACCTTCGATCTTAGAAATTCTGAAAATATCATCATAAATATCTTTGATATTTCTGAGGATATTTTCAAAACTCTTCTTATCCGAAATTGGTTATCTCTTCGTGTTATCTGTGTTACATCATAAAAGAAACTATTTTAGTTTCTAAATTCTAAAACCTTCGAGTAGAAAATATAAATGATTTTGAAGTAGTGTTGGGAACTGAAGCATGAGTTAGTATAATATAATGACATTTGATCAACGTGATTATATTACAGTAATTCATGCTGAGTTTCTAATGGAATGTGATAATTCACAGAACATATCGTCATCATGTGCCATTTACACGACTCTTACATTCTACCCAATCTCTAAACATATTAAGAACATATCTTCTTGATAGTTCTATCTTTCCGGATATTCTGGTAATTTATCAAATTTAGATCGTACCATTACGATTTTCTTCTTAGAACATTAACAATGCTCATTCCGAAATTCATATCTGCAAATTCTGGACCATTACAAGCGGTGCTTAATCACAAGAAGAAGAAACGAAAGGACAAAACTCTGAAATAGAAATTGGGGTATAAATCGCAGCAAATAGGAGAGAGCATTAACAATGGATGACAATGATTAGGGGAGACAGAAGTAGGGACATCGAAATATAAGAAAAGATATAAAACCCAACAACCACCCAGAATTTATAAACCGTATATATCGATGCATATAGCAATATAAAGACACGGGAGAACTAAGAACACTATAAAACCCAGAGTATATTATAAGTGAATAGATTCTTCCGGCGGTAGATGGAAAAGAAGAATGATAGATATGAAAGTTAAGAGTATATCAAGAATCAAAACGGGATGGAGCATATTGACGAATGTTTTAAAGTATGAATTGAGGAGAAAGAATAAAAGTTGTGAGTTGTGAAAATAAGGAAACAAAGGGGATGGATTTATAGTAAAATATCCGACAGAGCGATCGCAACAAATTATTGCATTTAATCAAAGAAGATCCAAATTTCCTTAATCGCCGAAGAACCAAATCTTATCGCAAAGATTTTCTTTAAATTCCATGAAATCCGGAAACAAATCATAACTACGTCATCGGTTAAAATGAATATACAGTTACTCATTTCACTCTCCTGTGATAGCTTCCCTTATACTCTTCACGTAATCAAATTGTTTTATCTATATTACTCAATGATGATAAAACTCTATTCATCGACTCATATTCGTCATGAAGACATTTTTATAGTTAGCATGACGACCTCGATCAAATTTCGGGACGAAATTTCTTTAACGGGTAGGTACTGTGATGACCCGGAAATTTCCGATCAAATTTAAACTTTAATCTTTATATGTTTCCGACACGATAAGCAAAATCTGTAATGTTGAGTCTCGAAAGTTTTGAAATCTATATTTATGTAATCAATTACCCTTTGACTATGCTCAACGATTCACGAACATTTATGTGTATATTGATATGTATATATAATATATACTTATTAGTTGAAAACGTTAACAAAGTATTGGACATATAATACTTTACATGAACGTATTTTTGTTTCAATATAAGTTAATATAGTTATTGACGAAATTAAAAGATAATATCATATGATTGAATTATCAGATACATTGAATTATGATTACGAGTCTCTGTTATGAGGTCCACGTTGATTTGAGAAATCGTTTGTTTTTAACGGTATTCGGAATAAATGATAAAGTGATTTTCAAATGAAAACAAAGTATCACTTATCTAGTGTCAGACAAATGTTAGTGGAGAATTGAATTTCATATTACTTGATTGATCTATTTACAAACGTGCGAAAACGTTTTCCAATGTAATATAACTTGGTTATTAAAATGTCTTTGTTAAATAACGTAAGTTGAATATTAATTGTTAAGATATATTTAAATAACTTGCACCGTGTATTTAAAACGTGTTTATGTATATTAAATACATATCTGATTACAAATTATTTATGTAAAGGAAATTAAACTAAACGTTGGCGCGTAAATGAATTATATCAAATTAAGTTTAAAGTATAAACGTTACGTGTTATAAGATTTTCTAAACGAATTTAAAATAAACTTTTGAACTATTATTAGTTTTGAAAAACTAAATATTATATTATTACATTAATATTTCCATTATATACGGTATGTACAAGTTTATATTTTAAATGAAAATATATTTTTATTTTACAAAGTGATGAATAATAATATCAAATTAGTCATAAAACGTTTTGATTTAATATTATTAAATATGCTTTGATAAATAACGAGACTATGATTTATAGAAGTAAATGACCAAAACACTCAAAAGATTAAGTTACACTTTGAGTGGGTTAGTTTTCCATTAATTTAAGTCTAATTATTAATAAAGGTACAATTCACGAAATGTAAGGTATCAGTTTTCTAAGCATACGAAAATGCGTTCGAGAAACCGGAACCTGGACGTAAGACGGGTGACAACGTACAAATTATTAGAAACTAATACAATTTATTATTATTAACACTAATAGTATTATTATTATTATTATTATTTTTATGAATTTTGTATCATTAGTACTTATATAATAATAATTATTATTAATATATTATCAATTATTAATATTAATTTAATTAAAAAAAGAAAAAAAAGAATCAAGAACTAGTACCATTCAGTTTCACATCCACATCCCTACTGTATATGATTTTTGTATCTGTCGGAGTTTGTTATGAGTCTGCTTCAATCACAATTCAAAACAGAAATCCTTTGCTATATATTGTCTATTGCATTCAGTGATTGAATAAAACTGAAAAACCAAGAAAATAAGCTCCACACTCTGTACATTTATCTTTTTCATCATATTTTGATTTTGAATGAATTTTCAAAATGTAATAATACAGTCTTGTTAGGAATCATCTATCTAAACTATCTGTAAGTTTTCAATCCTCAATTCTTTCTATTAATCTCTAATTTTAGAGTCAAAATTTTGGTTTTAAAAGTCAACTAAGTGTTCTTGAATCAAATTCGAGTTTGTTTTGATATCTCCAGTTAATTTGATGATCCATAAAGATTATAGGAATGATTTGCAACACAATTCATGTTGTAATCATAACCTATAACACTCTTAATCTAAAAATCAATTTTGAGTTCTTCACAGTAATATACACTAACGTAAATTCGAAACAAATTTCAAAAACTAAAAATGCAGAGTTGTTAGGAATCATTTACTTAAACTTCCTGCAAAATCTCAAGTTCCAATTCTTAATAACGAATTCGAATTTGCGAGTCAAAGTTAAATTGTCAAAAGTCAACTGTTTTGTTCTTGGAGAAATTAGAGCTTGTTTTGATGTTTTAAGTTAAATTGATGATTTTGATAGATTTTAGGAATGATTTGAAACATGTTTCATGTTGTAAAGATTGTCCAAAACGAACTCAAAATTGAAAACAAAAATTTTTTTTTTCTAGCTACAAGCAAGCAGTAGGATTTTTTGTGTTTTTTTTCTCATTTTTTTTATATCATGAACACATTTTTTTTTTGTTTCATGTTGTTTACAATTCATAAATGAAAACCCGTTCGATTGTTGTTGAGTTTTTGCCCCCGTTTGATTTTAAACTTGGTGAAGAAGATGATGAACTAAGATGAAAGAAATACTAGATATATATGTTTGGGTTGCCTTATAAGTCAGAAAAACATGGATGGCAGAATGGTTAAGCGTGTTTGCGGGTGGGAGAGAGGTCTCGAGTTCGAGCCCTGTTTGGGGCAGTTTTTTTTAGAAAAGCTCTTTGAAGGTAGTTCTCATTTCTAAAATTAATATTATTATTATTATTGTTATTATTAGTAGTAATATAATTATTACTATTATTATTACTAAAATAAGAATTTATGATCATTTAATAGTATTGTTATTATGATTGTTATTATTAGTATTATAAATATTATTATCACCATATAAGTATGATAATCGTTATTATCATTATTATTACTAGTATCATACTATTAGTATTATTATTATTACCCTTAGTCAGATATTTCTACGATTATTAATTTTGCAAAACAAAAGATATATATGTAAATATATTATAACATAAAATACACTAATATTACATAAAAATTATGTTTCAACTAATATTATTGATATAACATTAATTAAATATCAAATAAGTATCATAATATATTATAAGAATAATTAATACATAACAAATATATAAACTTAATTGATTTATACTATAATGTGTTAATACTTGATATAGGTTCGTGAATCCGAGGCCAACCCTGCATTGTTCAATGTCGTCATATGTATTTTTACTACAAAATACATTATAGTGAGTTTCATCACTCCCTTTTTAAATGCTTTTGCAATATATATTTTTGGGACTGAGAATGCATGCGCTTTTATAAATGTTTTACGAAATAGACATAAGTAATCGAAACTACATTATATGGTTGAATGATCGAAATTGAATATGCCCCTTTTTATTAAGTCTGGTAATCTAAGAATTAGGGAACTGACACCCTAATTGACGCGAACTCTAAAGATAGATCTATCGGGCCCAACAAGCCCCATCTAAAGTACCGGATGCTTTAGTACTTCGAAATTTATATCATGTCCGAAGGAGGATCCCGGAATGATGGGGATATTCTTATATACATATTGTGAATGTCGGTTACCAGGTGTTCAATCCATATGAATGATATTTTTGTCTCTATGCATGGGACGTATGATTATGAGAAATGGAAGTATGAAATCTTGTGGTCTATTAAAATTAGGAAAGGTTATTTATGTTAAACTAATGAACTCACCAACCTTTTGGTTGACACTTTAAAGCATGTTTATTCTCAGGTATAAAAAAATCTTCCGCTGTGCACTTGCTCATTTTAGAGACATTACTTGGAGTCATTCAGGACATATTTCAAAAGACGTTGCATTCGAGTCGTTGAGTTCATCAAGATTATTATTAAGTCAATTATAGTTAGATATATTATAAAATGGTATGCATGCCGTCAACTTTCGATGTAATGAAAGATTGTCTTTTCAAAAACAAATGCAATGTTTGTAAAATGTATCATATAGAGGTCTAGTACCTCGTAATGTAACCAAATGTAATGTATTTTTCCTTGTGGATTAGGACGGGTCGTTAGAATTCAAGTGGGTAATTTAACCTTTTTAGTCGAATTTATTGTCATTGACATAGAAGAGGACTCAAACGTTCCTCTAATTTTAGGACGACCATTCTTAGCGTCCACCGAGGCTTTCATTAATGTAAGAGAGGGTAGAATGACACTTAGTGATGGTGACAAATCGATCACCTTTATGAGTCGAAAGTCTAAATCTCCACCAACCAAAACCGTTGAACCAACAAAAACGATTGGTAAGAACCATGTTATTTTACCAACTCCAACGGTATTGCTTAACAATAATAAAACGCCTAAGTGTGGGGAAGATGAAGCAACACCTAATGATGACCAGATAACAAAGAACCCCGTTGTTAATACGAAATTAAATGACCCCGTTATTAATAGTTCAATGAAGAAACTTATTAAACGGATTCGCGATGCTAGAACCAAGGGGAACTTTAAGTTATGTAACCGGTTAGTATCCAATCTATCGCCTAAATAAAAGGAGAAACTAGTTGAATTTGTAGATATTACACAGGAATCCGACCAATGGCTTAAAGCAAAAGTCACAGATATGCAAGTTGATTATGGTCCAAGAGAAATTGACGATGAAGTTAATCACAATTTCGACACCACAGCTACCTAAGTGTGGGGAGATTCAAATGTTCTAAAAAGAAAACATTGTCTAGAGTTAGTTCTATTCTCGTGTAGTTTCGAGAGTGGAATCCGATTGGTCTTTTCCACTAGCAGACACTAAAGAACTAGTTTTCTCCCCCTATTCTGAATTTTTGTTTTGTAGGTTTTATATTAAATTAATACATATTTTTAAATTTAGTTTTTGTGTGATTTAAAAAAAACAAAAATTACTTTATTGCATTAAGTTTAAAAAAATGATTTCTAAAATTCATCGTAAGTTGAAGACTTGGTCATGGAACCGAAATTGCTTTACCCGAGGGCGGTGCGAAAAATTTTGTTATCATTCTTTTTAATATTATTGATCTAAAGTATACCAAAAAAAATTAAAAAACCCAAAAATCTTTGCTTTTAAAACAATCGCTTTAAAAACGAAAATTTTTAAACTTTGTCGAGGGACGGACTAGGTAAACATACTGAAACTACCTAAAGTAAAAGGAAACTACCAAAATTTTAAAAAATTATTCATTTAAATTGTTTTAATAAATAAAGATTTTATAAAAAAATAATAATAAAAATATTATGTATGTTTGTAGTTTATCTTATATACAAAACAGGGTAAAACAGCGCACTTTCAAAGACTGACATTAAGTTCAGTAAAAGCTACTAATTTTGACGACAAGACGCACAATATCAAATGTGATATAAAATAATATGTTTGCAAACTCGGTATTTTTAATCACTTTTGTACATTAATCACCCTCATGAATTTATAATTATAGTCTGATTTCATGCTAATGAGGGCATTGCATGATCTCAAGTGTGGGGAAGGGTTATAAATTATCTCGGGTTTACACTTAGTTTAATTGCCAAATTTTGTGAAAATTTAAAAAAATTTCAACTAAATGAATTCAAAATCATGTTTATACATATTTATGAACGATAAAACTAGGTGTTAATGCCGAAATTATTGTTACCTCGGAGAGAACATAAATGGAGAAACAACCCAAAACGTTAGAATTCATTTAAAATGGAATAGAGGAGAATAAAAAGGCAAAGAAAAAAAAATAAAAGCTAAGTGTGGGAAGAATTTACCAATTTCTTTAAAGCACATATCACATATTTGGTACAGATGATTGCAGGTACTTTTGCTTTGGACAATTTTAATCAGCTTTACCTAATTTACTGTAATATATTTGAAAGAAAGATGGATCTACACGATGAATCAATTCCATCATTAAAAGGAAGTAAAGTCTTCCAAAAAAGACAGCGCTTCTTGATTTAGGTCAGGAAGTTGTCGTCCAGACCAGCTGTAGGTTGACGAAAAATCTAGAAAAGTCATCTCTAAAATTAGCAGGAAATCCACGGACCTCAGCATCAAACAGGGTCGCCAAGTGGTCAGACTTATCCTAACCATGAGAGGATCTGTCTCGTAAAATGGGGAGGGCACCGTGCAAATTAGCTTGATAAGACTAATGAATCAGACCCCCAGAAAGGATAATCTCCTTAAAGATTAAATATCAGCTTTTAAGACTGATATTACTCAATCCTTGAGATTGACCTTAAAGATTGAGAATCACAAACTCATGGAATTCAATGATATCTAAACTCGAGCTTGAACGAGAAAATATTTTGATCAAAATTAAAACCGATTTGTTTTCTGAAACCTATTTTCAATGCGTTCATTACCATTGAACGTAAAATCCTAGGAATTCACCTGGAATTCATTAGGTCACCTGAACCAAATCGGGTGTCAACCGTAAGAATGGTGGTTGCATAGCATGGTCGAAGACAGGACCTTGTGCCAGATCGAAAAACTATAGGGTGATCTTTAGTATTGCTCCTACAAAGGATAGTAATTGCATCCGACACATTTTAGACCATGAACATCTGCATATCATTAGACATTGCCTTAACAGTTGCTTGTTCAACGCTTTCCTTTACAACCAGACGGTAGTTTACCGAAAGGTAATATACGGAGCAAGTATACTGGATGTGTGCTTTCCTAATACAAGGTTAGCAAGTGGGTGACACAAAACCGCAAGTTTTGAGCTAAAATTTTAAAATCCGAATCCCACAAAACCCACAAAAATATTTTGCAAACACCGGTGAAGGGTTATTCCGAAAAACTTATCTAGGGTAAAAGCTAGAATAAATTTACAAAAGATCAAATGTTTTCATAAAGATCCAATTTCCTTAAAGGATCTAAATTTTCATAGTCATGTGGGACTGTAAACCACATCGTTACTATCATTGTGTATACTGCCGTATTAAAATCACAGATGTATAAAGTGTGAGAATAAAAAAAAGTGATTCGAGTGAAGTGTGATTTTATTTCAAGTTCTGTATTACTTGAGGACAAGCAACGTTCAAGTGTGGGGATATTTGATAGTGCTCTAAATGAACATATATTTAGTATCAATATCCTTCCAATATGTAAAGCTTTTAGTTACTATTGTTCTATTTTTATGTAATAATCGTTTAAATAAATAAGTGCGAAGACAAAAGAAGAAAACAACGATTTGAAGACGCAAATGACCAAAAAGCTCAAATGTACAAGTTACAATCCAAGTGGTTCCATTTATTGATGAGAAACGTCTAAAAATTGCAAGAGTACAAGTCGCGGAACGCAAAGTATAAGATATCTAAGCGTACGAAAAGGCGTTCGAAAATCTGGAACCGGGACATGAGCCAACTATCAACGCGCGACGCAACGGAGCTAAAATTACAAGTCAACTATGCACAAGAATATAATATAATATTTAAATAATTATATAAATTATTGATATATTATATATTATATTAAATAACGTCGACAAACTAGCAAACAAAAAATATGTGAGCTGGATCTGACGGTCATGTGATCGCATGGGAAATAGGCATAAAACCCATGCGAGTGCATGAGCTCGTGCGAGTGCATGAGATTTGCACTAAAATCTCATGTGATCGCATGAGTTACTGTAGCAGGCCAAGTTCTATAAAAAGTCAGTTTTTCAGACGAGTTATATACAATATTTATCCTTGAAAACTCTCTGTCTCTCTCAAATATATATATAATTATATTTTTAATTATAATTTTAATTTTAAATTAAGTTTAATAATAATTGGGTTATTGTAAGGAATGTTTTACGGGTTTTAAGTCGGAACTCTGTCCGTGTAATGCTACGCAATTAATCACCACTGTAAGCTATGTTTTTCCTTTTTAAATTAATGTCTCGTAACTAAGTTATTATTATGCTTATTTGAGCCAAAGTAATCGTGATGTTGGACTAAAATATTAAGACGGGGTTATTGGATTTTGTACCATAATTAAGGTTTGGACAAAATACCGACACTTGTGTACATTGGACTATTGACTATTAATAGGTAGGGGGTATTGTCTAATTGAACGACAACTTATTAGAACCTGTCGAACCAATCTTCAAATTAGTTAAACTAATAATTATTAAAGATTACGAATGTCCTATTTAGTGACGTTTATACGACATTGTTTACGATCATTTAATTAATTATTCGTTTTGGGTAATTGATTATTCATTCTGATCAAGTGGGTAAATTAATATTCATATCTCATTAAAACAGGGGTGGATTACATACAAGGATAATTGATGTACTTGTTAACAAAGTAATAAAACCTTGGATTACACGCAGTCGATAACCTGGTGTAATCATTAAACAAAGTACTAAAACCTTGTTACAGTTCGAATCCCTAATTAGTTGGAATATTTGACTTCGAAAATAAGGTTAATTTGACGAGCATTTTATAATTATGACAGATGGACTATTATGGACAAAAACCAAATAGGTATCAAATAAACCAGGACAAAGGACAATTAACCCGAGTAACAATTAATTGAAATCAAAACGTCAAACATCATGGCTACGGAAGTTTAAATAAGCATAATTGTTTTATTTCATATTTCATCGTACCTTTATTTACTGTCATTTTAATTACTGCAATTTACTTTATCGCAATTTAAATTCTGTCATTTATATTATCGTCATTTATCTTTACGCTTAAAATATAAAATCGACAAACCGGTCATTAAACGGTAAAAACCCCCTTTTATAATAATATTACTATATATAATTATATATATTTTATATAAATATAGTTGTTAAAAATATAGCGTTAAACTTGGCTAGCTCCCTATGGAACGAACCGGACTTACTAAAAACTACACTACTGTATGATTAGGTACACTGCCTATAAGTGTTGTAGCAAGGTTTAGGTATATCCACTCTATAAATAAATAAATAACTTGTGTAAAATTATATATTTCGCAGTAAAAATAATAACTATTTCGTATATACCTTTGCGCACATCAGTCGCATTGGCGTCAGACTAGGATTTACGTTAAGCTTGTGCTCAGCAATTTCCCTTGGTACGCCCGTCATGTCCATTTCTTTCCATTCGAAGACATCCGTATTAGAAGTTAATATGTTACGAAGCTTAAACTTTGTCTCATCAGACAATCCTCCGCCGATTTTAATTTTCTGTTCTGGATGTCGCGGGTTTGCGATGATCATGCAGCTTCGAGTTTGCTCTGCCTCTCGGCTATTGTTCTACTTGTTCTACGGCCGCAATGCTTGCATCTTGCTTTTCTGGCCTTATCGTTGAAATTCCTAACGGCGTTGGGAACTTGATAAGGTCATGCACCGTGGAAGGGATGGCTGCCAATTTTTTCAAAGTCGTGCGCCCTAAAAGCGTGTTATATTTTGAGTAAGACTTTACGACGGAAAATTCTACTGTCGTGGTTCTCACTAACTCCTTATTATCATCGTCCACCAGCTCCAGCTCTAATTCGATGATCCCGATTGGCCATGCGGACTCCCCAGAAAATCCTGATAATGCAGTGTTAGGAGCAACTAGCTTGGCTCGCACAGCCCCTGGTAGCAAACAGAAATAGTGTTCGTACATTATATCAACACCGCAACTGGTGTCTACATGCAATCGCTTGATGATGTACCCGCAGCTTTTGACACGCCCTTTAATTGTGATGGGCGCATCTGAGGGTTCCTGTGCTATGGCCGGGAATATAATGGGAGTGTTTTCCCATTCCTCAGATACCTCTAACTTGCGCCTCTGATTTGTCTGTCCGCTGGTTACCATGTTTATGGTTTTATCCGTTTCCTTTCCCTCATTCTTCTTTTGCCACGGATATTCTTTTTCTCCCTTTGGCTTATCGGCTTGTGCTCTTGCACTTTTCTTCAAGTGTTGCAATCTTCCTCTTTTGAGTTCAGCAACTACCCTTTCAATTAAGTGCCAACATTCATTGGTCTCATGACCATAATCATCGTGAAAATCACAAAATTTTCTTTTGTCTATGTTTCCATACTTTGACAAAGGTACTGGGGGGTCAAAGCTTTTGCACACTGCCTCTGTAGTCAAAATTTCTTTTGGTGTTTTTGTGAGGTCTTTTATTTACGCAACATTTTCAGTGTGGCTGCTTTTGAACCTCTGACTTCCTCCCCCTTTATTGTTGTTGAATTTGCGATACTTATCATTATGATAGTTACCACTCCTAGGTTGGCCATTACCACCATAACGTTTGCCAGACTCTGACCCTCTTCCCTGCAGTCGATAATAATCATCGTCGATGTCCATATTTGAAGAGGTACTTCCGCGATTCTGCTTTATATCTTCTTGTGCCCGCATGTAATCATGCGCTTCTTTTACGGCTTCCGCGAAGGTTTCTGGCACTCTTCTCTGTAACCGTTGCCATAAAGACAGGTGTCTGTCGGTATCTATACAATGTATAAAGCCGGATACCTTCTGGCTTTCTGGAAAGTCTTGTATTTTAGCCACCTCCTTGGTGTATCTGTCTATTATTTCTCCCAAGCTCACTTTCAATTTCTGCTTAATGTCATGACATTCGACATGTGTTCTTCTGCGTGCGCGCAAATTGTGAAAGTTTAATAAAAATCTTGAGCGCAAATCCTCAAAACCTGTAATGCTTTGGGATGGCAAATTATTGAACCATTCCCTTGCTACTCCTTGCAGCACTATTGGTAGCATATGGCATGCTACTGCATCACCCTAGCTGTGTGTTCTTGCAGTTCCTTCAAATTTTTGTAAAAAGTCATCCGGATCTGATAACCCATCATAACTTTCGAGTGTTAGAGGCAACACCGGTGCGACTGTGAAGGGATGATTGGCGATGTGTGGCACAAACTTTCAGTTGTGGGAGCTAACTCAAGGCTTTGCTTAGCTTTTTTCCCTTGTATCACCGCGAACCAATTGCTCATAAATTCTTGTACCCACGCTGGCTCATTGAAAGCGGGTGCCAAGTGTGGTGGCGTGACTTGCTGTAATTGAGATATGAAGCTATTTGACTGGGCTGCGGCATAGTGCGCCCCACTATATTGATTGCTTGCAACAGTATGGACTGGTTGCGAAGACGCACATGCCGTTGACCCTTGTTGTGGTGTCAGCATGATGTATGAACCATTTAGATTTCTTAGACCCATCTGCCTGATTCTTTCCTGAGCTTTCTCGGTAGTGACCCTTTCAATCGGTGTTTCGGGTTCAACCGAGCTGATAATTGGTATTGTACCCCACACAGGTAGTTTTAACTTTAAAGCCTGGTGGAACCGTTTCACTTGGAGAACCGAAGCTTAGAATTTTTGGTGCCAGATCCTCGATTGGTTTAAAGCTAGTTCCTGTTTCCAATAAACTTCCATCGGGAGTGTGCCACCATCCCTTAGATGATTCATTCAGGACAGTTTCTGATGTAACTGGCCCTGTTTCAATACTTGGTGTCGATGGAGGCTTTGATGTGCCCTTGGTTGGTGCTGGTGGCGTCGACGGTGCGTTCGTAACAGTCGCCGTAGGTGTTTGAAACCCTGGACTTACTGGAGAGTCCGATCGCCCTTGGTTCTTTGCACTCTTACTTCCTCCACCCATTCTTGCTAACAATTAAAAACCTGAAAGTGACCGATTAGTTAAAAAAAAAGTTTTATGGAAAAAAGATGGGTACAATAAATCATATACAACATAAATTCCAATCTTCTTTGTTTCATATAACCGTTCCCACGGATGGCGCCAAATTATCAAGCATATTTTCACGGGGTCAAGGTAAACCTACGCTTGAGTGCATAAAGGGGTTTAAGGACTAACAACATTCGGACCTCCGACGCGTAGTCGTGGATAACCCACATCGGCATCGTTTTGATCCCAACAGGGTGGCCGATTTGAGAGTCCACCAACAACCTAACATACGAGGTTGAGTGGCCCAAAGACATGAAGGTTTTATAGTTCGAGACATACCTGAAAGTCTTTAAGATCGTAAGAAGTTTTATTCGTATGATGGAGATTTGTATGATGTGGTTTACGTATGAGTAACCAAATGAATCTGTCTATTAGGGTTCATGAGCTATGTATTTATAGGCTCACAAATTAGGGTTTCGGTAGAATCTCTTCCCTAATTAAATGTGATCTTGTCCCAACTAACTTTCGTTATTTTAGGAAAAGAATCTGAATTGATTATACCGTACATTCTTCTAGAATATACTGGATCCTTATGCAAGTATATGAAACTTGCATCAGATGGTATAGGCGCACAAGGTGCGACTATACCCGTGACATATACCTTTGTGTGCGGTTTTAGGGTTTTGGATGCGCATTCGTACAATCTTGCGGATATGCGTATCATTAGATCATTAAGCATGGAAAACAAGCATATTAAAACAAAGCTGATTCAAAAAGTTTAAATATCATCACAGAAACTCAGTTTATACAGATCTGGAACAAGCTAGAAATTGTACGAGTTATAGCACGAAGCCGACGGCTTTGGCTCAGTCAAGCCGGCGGCTTGTACTGGTGAAGCCGGCGGCTTCATCTGATTTCCAGACAAAGTTAGTTTTCGTCCACGTAACCACTATGAACGTTTAGTTCATAATGGTAGACGAACAAAAACAGAAAAAGTAAACAAAACAAAATAAATAATAGTAGAAGGATAAAGTCATGTACCTCAAAAAGGTAGATGAAAAGAAACTTTATTAATAACTTTGATAATCTTGATTACACTTGAAAATAAACCCTAATCTAAGAGTTTTCGTGATTTTGAGAAAACCCTAAAAGAAAAACGAATTAAGTATATTGAAAAACTGATACAACATGCCACTATTTATAGTTTTCAAATTCGGTGGCCAAGCCGGTGGCTTCATTGGGAAGCCTGCAGCTTTAGTTGGTTGGTGACTCCTTTTTCAAGTTTAACGTTTGTCGCAAGCAGATAAACGCGTAACCGTCCTAGTCAGGTCGGCGACTTCAGTACCAAGCCGGAGGCTTTAAATATCTGACAATCTTTTTTATTTTGTTTCCATTTTTAGCTTTTTCTTGAGCTTTAAGTACACGGAACGATTTTAGGCCGGCGGTTTCAATCTCAAGCAAACTGCTTTAATTGATTCTGGCCTTTTCTGCAGAATTCTGGAACCTTCTGGAATATTTTACACAAGCCGGCAGCTTCAGGATGCCAGGCCGGCGGATTCATCTTATTTTCTGCAGTTTTTTACATGTTTTTGATCTTGCTTGATAGATAACTTCAATAAAATCACTAGAAATACCTTTTCCCATTTTACCCGTTTTAGTGTGTTTTAAGATTAAAATGACTTTAAAATAGCAAGATAACTCCTTAAAATGTAATTCTGTATAATTTAGGAGTTATCAAATTCCACACACTTAAACCTTTACTTGTCCTTAAGTAAACTTTATAAATCACATTCATTTAAATGGGTATAGAGTTGAAGTAAAATGCAAAGTCAAAAAGATGTCTTATTTAAAAGTTAGCTTTTATTATTATAAGAACTAGTCTGAATCAGACCGAGGAGCACAAGTGGTTTAATGTTTATTTAATCTAGATTTATACAAATTGGTCATTATTGGACTCTTTTATTTTCTAACCATAGCTTTTAAAAGTGTGTGGTTCTTATTGGAACCCTTTTCTCTTGCTTTCATCACTCTTATTGGCCTTCATTGGGCTCTGTTCCTTTTCATTTTTTTTGCTTTCATGCTTAGCATTTGCTTTACATTTGGCAATTTTTTTCTAAGTTGGCCCTTATTGGGACTCTTTTACTACCTCAGTGGTCCATGCTTATTATGCCATATGGTAGTGGCTATAAGTTCGCAATCGTTTCACCATTTCTGGCTTTCAATTCTTATCTTACACAAGTAGTCCGATCTCAAAGTTGAGAGTAGTTCTATTATTATTTTAAGATTAAGTTAGTATTAAGACATTAGTTTGACTAAGAATTTATACTTCCTAACAAAAATTTTAATTTGTACCCATTTTTCGATTTTTTAGGAAAAATTGTATCCTTTTAAACTTCTAAGTGATTAATCACTTCCCTCTCCACATAGATTATGTAATGTCCTCATTGCATTTATAATTCTAAAATAGTAATAAATGAAAGACATAATTGAAAATAAGGGAAAGAGTGATGTTACTTGATTGTATGATCGTGGAATAATTGCGGAACACTTGCGGATTTCTTTGAATTCAATATAAACAACTTGACAAGAATCTGTTAAACAATGCAAAATACAACACAAACATAATATTTTATTAATAACTTTATTACTTTATCACTTTAACACTCAGGAGCTATATTGCTCTTACATTCATAATATAAATAACGAAACAAAACATTCTTAAAACATAATCCTAATAAACATATAAGGATAGGTAGTTTTGATTATAGAGTCGGTTGCGCGACTCATTATTCCATCGGGATCATTCCTTAGGCTGATTTTCCCCATACTTGTTCTTCTCAATCTCATTTAACATTTTAATTTTCTCCAAGAAACTTAATGTGGTGTTAAGACTCCTACGAAATGACATTTCAAATTTAACATTTAACTCATGGATTTGCTTCCTCACTTCTTCACTAATCTTATATTGTTCTTTTAAAAATTCCGTCACTATCTTATCAATAGTAAGCTCATTATCATCCTCTTTATCTATCTTAACCATTTTCACATTTGCTCGTTGGACTCTAGTTCTAGGGACTAGTGGAATGGATTCAATAAGAGCACCATAACGAATGATCAAAGTATTATTTGCAAAGTTAATGGTGGCACGGGCGGTAGCTAGAAATGGTGACCCTAAAATCAAAGGAGTTATGGAATCTTCTTCCATGTCCATAACCACAAAATCAACTTTATAAAAAGCATAACCAACAGTGATTTCAACTTCTTTAACAATCCCCAACGGCTTTTACAAACGGCTATCGGTAAAACAAACAATCCCTTGGATAGGTTCCAAAGATGGCAATCCTAAGCGATTGTAAACAGAAAACGGCATCACATTAATGCTAGAACCAGTATCGGCTAATCCAATGATAGGAATGGAACCACGAATTAAGCAAGGAACTTAGAATTCTCTTGGATCAGCATGCATAACAGGAAACTCAGGTGTTTTAGATGGTTCAAATGGCTCAATGGTGAATGAATAAAGAGGGCGTAAACCTTCTTTTCTTCTTTCTTCTAGTTGCTTCATATTTTCAGCTAACCAATCTTCATTATTTTCACACTCATATTTTTCACTAGTAACTTCATCATTTTCACTAGATTTTTCATTAACCTCTTCTCCTTCATCAAACAACTCATGCATAAAAATTACCTCATCACGATCAAGACCTTGAACTTTAGCATCTTTTGATTTATCTTCTTCATCAGCAGTTAATTTCTTAATTTCTTGATCATATTCCTCTTCTCCCATTTCATATTCCTATAAGAATCTTAAACTATGTTCATAAGTTTCAACCCTTTTTACTTCTCTAACCATATTAACCTTTTCAAAACAAACCTCCTTAGAGTTTTCAGATTCAACTGGAACTTTTCCTTCGACAAGTTTGAATAACTTAGTAACATTGCGTTCTAAGTTTTGAATGGACACTTGATGATTATTTTGTACTTGGGAAAGTTGAGCTTTAATGTTATCATTAGCTTCATTTTGATTCTCGATGAAAGTTAGGATGCTTTCTTCAAGATTAGATTTCTTCTCGGATTGAGTAGTAGGAGACGAATTTGGAATGAAGGGCGCTCTAACGGGAAAGAAACCAGGTGGGTTTTTGTTATTAGTAGGATAAGGTGTATTATAGTTATTACAGAAGTTTAAATTTCCTCCTTGATATTGATTCACATAAGAGATGTTTTCAACTTGTTCCATAGTGAGACTAGCAACACAATCTTTCGTAGCATGAGGATCTTGGCATTTTTCACAACCTCCCTTAATTATATGCATTTCTTTTGTAAGCTTTTCTATTTTCCTTCCTAGATTACCCAACTGTGCGTTCATAGCTTTAATCATATCTTCAGAATCATAACTAACAGATTTGACCAAACAGGAAATGTCTAAGTCTTGGTGCCATTCAAGGGAATGAGCAGCTAACTTATTAATTAATGATTCAGCTTCTTCGGCAGTTTTACTCATGATATTTCCTCCGACAGATGTATCAATCTCTCTCCTTGTAGCTATATCACAACCTTTGTATAAAGTAGTTACCTTTTTAAATGTATTCAATCCATGTTGTGGACAAACCCTAAGCAATTGACCAAATCTAACCCTAGCAGAATAAAGTGTCTCATTAGATTTCTGACGAAAATTAGCAATTTCAGTTGAAGGGTGACAGTTTTGGATGCGGGAAAGAAACGAGATAAATAAATTTCAACCATAGTATCCGATGATATGCATAATGATCCGACTCAGAAAGGCACACTATTGGAAGCACTTCGCCTAAAACATACCCGGCGCGAACCATCCCGGTCAAAAACACAACTTCCAGGCTTCACTTTAATAACCTGACCAGAAGGCTATCCGAGAATATGCGTACCTGAAGGTGGCTAGTCGGGACGATACATAAAACTTACCTCACCTGGAAAAGTGTGCAGGATATTGGCGTCACTTAGTTGGATGTAAAGGCATTGATAAGCCAAGAACTATATCGTCACACAAAAAGGCCTGCTGAACTATGAACGTCGAGCATCCGACAACCTTTACAAAAGTTACTTATAAACTGGCAACAATCATGCCCATCCATAACACTACCGGGAAGAAACACTTGGAATAAACATTAGGAAAAACCTTCAAGCCTGAACCAGGCATTCATCCGTAGTAACCTAGATGGACCTATCACACTGTCGGAACTACCATATCTTCCCGATTTAGGTGTCTTGTCCCTGAACAAGCACACCATTCTGGAATAAGCACGCTGTCCCAGAACAAGCACACGATCCCGGTACAAGTGCACCGTCCCGGAACAAGTACATGATCCCGGAGCAAGTACACAAACAAAAGCTCACGAATCTTGGAAAGTTTGTTAGGATCTGCTTGTTATTCCCATGAAAGGGACATGTGTCACGTCAACCCTCGGGATCAGAAAATTTTGTTATAACCATGAAAGGGACATGTGCCACGTCACCATTCCCTCATAGCACCTATAAATACACGAACAAAGTCATTCATTCAACAACACTGGATGCATTAATGTTACTCTGCCCAAATTAATTCCAGTAACATCTCTCCAGCTGATAATACAATTCTGATAAAGATTTCGATCAATATCAGAGTTAATCTCTTCCCTAAGATATTAACTTATTCGATCCCAATCAAATAAGGTTAATCACATCCATTGTTTTACGCTCTTGAAATCCAAATTTCAAATCGGGGTTTGCACAATTATTGGAGTTAAAACATTCGATCCGTTCAATTCCACAAATCGAGCACTCAAATCCAAAATCTATTTAACCATAACGATTTTGGTTTGATCAAATGGAGCTATCTAAAGGTACGAAAGTAATCACTCCTCAATCCACCGAGCTATATGATGAGGAAGCAGGAAAAAATAACATAGCTAAGGCTGACATATACATGATTCACTCATGGGTTGCTGGGCAACGACGAAAAGCAGGGGCGTTAGATGAATGGAAACGCGAACCAATCATCTTCCCGTCATTATTCAATATTAACCCTTCTGACCTAGTTGTCATTCGGACACACATGTCCAATTGCCAAATTGGATGAATATACACTGATATCGGCGCATAAGCAGAGGTCATGTTCGAACACTGCTCCTTGCAATTACCGGAGAGCATTCCATTAGCAGGATTCAAAAGTATTGCAACCTGGCCGGTAGGCTCCATCACATTGGAAGTTGTACTAGGGAAATTACCTTTCTAAAGCACTGTAGACATAGAATTCTCTATCATCAAAATAGACTCACGGCACGACGTCATCCTCGGGCGTAACGCAATGCAAAAATTTGGAGCAGTTACATCCACAGTACATGGCATGCTGAAATTTCCAACTCCAGCTGGCATAGCAACAATCTGGACACAAGAGAGCTGGAGCCAGTTGAGTGCTTACAGATATTTAAAGGCACAGATAACATCATAGTACAGGATGACGGCTATGTGTCACCAAATCCTAAATATCCGGAACAACGGATCCAGGTTGGAACGACTCTGAGCGATAATGCAAAGGACACACTCTGCAAACTCCTAATAGCAAATATCGACGTCTTCGCTTGGGAACCATCCGATATAACCGGAGTCTCACGAGAGATAGCACAACACTGGCAAAACGTGAACCCAAACATCACGCCTGTTGTCCTGAAGAAAAGAGCAATGGCATTAGAATGAAGCAAATTCCTAGACGACGAGGTACAACGCCTGGTCAATGCCGGAATAATGAAGAAAGTGAAATATCAGACATGGGTAGCCAATCCTGTGATGGTAAAAAGGTAGACGGCTCTTGGCGCATGTGTGTCGACTACAAAGACATCAATAAAGCTTGCCCAAAAAAAAACTACCCCTTGTCGGAAATTGACTGGAAAATTGAATATCTCGCGGGTTTCAGGTTTAAGAGATTCCTGGATGAAATGACCCGTTCATATATATTATAAACGATTCACAATAGTTGATTACATCGCGAGGTATTTGACCTCTATATGATACATTTTACAAACATTGCATTCGTTTTTAAAAGACAAACTTTCTTTACATAAAAAATTAACGGCATGCATACCATTTCATATTACATCCAACTATAATTGACTTAATATTAATCTTGATGAACTCAACGACTCGAATGCAACGTCTTTCAAAGTATGTCATGAATGACTCCAAGTAATATCCTTAAAATGAGCTAATGCACAGCGGAAGATTTCTTTAATACCTGAGAATAAACATGCTTTAAAGTGTCAACCAAAAGGTTGGTGAGTTCATTAGTTTATCATAATCAATCATTTCCGTAATAGTGATAGACCACAAGATTTTAGTTTTCATAAATATCCGTACACTCGCAAATGTATAAAAGTATTCTATAAGTTGTTGAGCGCTTCGGTAACCATACTTAACAATTAATGTGGCATATTCCCTTTATTATGAAATCTCCCTACACTGTACCAAGTCAAGTGTAGTAAAAACGAAGTACTATGCAACCGTTTACAATACTAGAACGACTAGCCCGGTTGGGGTTGTCAAACCCGATAGATCTATCAATAGGATTCGCGTATACATGTTCTTACAACATGTAAATATTAGTTACCAAGCTATTAGGGAAGATATGCAAAGTGGTACAACTCAACGTAGAATATGTTTTTAGTACTTGTGTCCATTTCGTAAAACAGTTATAAAAATAACGCATGTATTCTCAGCCCAAAAACATATAATGCAACATCATTTAAAAAGGGAGCAAATGAAACTCACATAATGTATTTTGTAGTAAAAATACATATGACGTCTTTTAACAAGAGTAGGGTTGACTTCGGATTCACGAACCTATATCAAGTATATATATTAACATGTATAGTTACATGTAATAATAATCATACCGTTTTATATATGTTAATTATATAATATATTATTTATTATAATGTATTTGTTAGTTCCAAATGTTATATATATCTATATATGTTATTTTTATGTTAAAATAGTAAATTTGATTAGTTTTATGATATATGTATTAATTATAAATAATACTTATTGTAATGAAAATAATAATACTATTAGTTACTTTAGTAATAATCAATAATAATAATGATAATATTAATGTTGAAAATAATAATAATAATATTTATAATAATAATAACAATAATATTAATAATAGTAATAATAATAATGTTAATAGATTTTTATGATAGTGAAAATATATGACATCATATTAAAGATAATAAATAAAATGTTAAAAATTTTAATAATAATGATAGTTTTAATAAAAATGTCAATTTTAATAGAAATGATAATTTTAATAAAATTGTAAATAAAAATGCTAATTTTTCTAATAATGATAATAATAATACTAATGATAATAATAATAATATTAATGTTAATAATAATATTAATGATAATAATAATAATAAAAATAATAATAATAATAATAATAATAATAATAATAATAATAATAATAATAATAATAATAATAATAATAATAGTAGTAGTAGTAGTAGTAATAATAATAATAATAATATTAATAATAATAATAATAATAATAATAATAATAATAATAATAATAATAATAATAATAATAATAATAATAATAATAATTAAAATGAAAATATAAAAATGTATACCCTTTTGAAAGCTTTTCTAAAACGAATTGCCCACAACGAGGCTCGAACCTGCGACCTTCCGCTATCTAGACAACACCCTTAACCATTCCTCCATATTCATTTTTCTGAATTTATTTTAACCCAATTATATATATAAGCCCTTTTTAATTCCTTGTTTCAGCCCAACTTCAACGAAGCCCAACTAAAATTTTATAAAGTCTCGGCCCAACAGGTTTGGGACGCGGCCCAATAGTAGAAGTTGAAATAGGCACAACATCAGGTTTTTATGATAATTAAAAAAAATAGTGGCCTGGGTTCGAACCCAAGACCTTTCGTTTAACAACCATAAGCCCAACCACTGAAGCACTCGTGAATTCTTATTACCATACGTGTATTTATATATTTAATGTATATACGAGCAGTTATTATCTTCCTCGTTCTTTTTATTTTCAATTGACAAAAAAAAATTTATATCAACGAGCAAGAACATCATACTTTAACAGCAATTAATCATCACCCTCATCATCATAACTTCCTCAAAATTCATCATACCCTTCATGTTTCTTCCCTATTATCACGACATCAGTCACCATGGTACCTCACGATTATCAATACGGTCGCCATCATTGTTATCGAACATCATAACCGTAATCATCAACTTCGTCGAACATCATCATCATTATGATATCACGATCACAATAATCCTCTTCATCTTCGTTTACTATTTATCATCCTCAACATAAAATCGCCACCGTATCATCTTCTTTGTCTTCACCGAACAGAAACGATAATAGTAAGCAGGTGCAGCAGCTTGTGGTTTGGTCTTGTTTAAACATGATTAGAAAACATAAGTGCGGTGAAGTTTGTTCATTAACCGAAATATGTGAGCTGCAGCAACAGCTGCAGTGATTGGTGATGTTTTGTGGTGGTCTTAAGGTGGTGAGGTAATGGAAGGTGGTAACCGATCGTGAGGGCTAAGGAGATGGTAGCCGGTTAGTGGTGATGGTGGTTTGAGGTTGTGGTGATCTTCGAACAAGATCAAAATAAACAGATGGAGTTTATGGTATCCCTCTTGTGATATATATATATATATATATATATATATATATATATATATATATATATATATATATATATATATATATATATATATATATATATAATATAAATATATAACATATAATAATATTAATAATATTTAATAATACTCTATATCACATGTTAAATAAGGTGAAAGTGAGATGAAACAGCCTAATTCAGTGAACAAACTTTATTATCTACCGACACTATTTCTCGGATTGTGATATTGTGGTCTATTGCTTAAACAGTTAACGTACAAAGTTGTTTCAAAAAATCCTAAATTTTTAGATTAGATATATTTAATTATTTCACTCATTAACTTTATGAAACCTGAGCAAAAAGGTTCTATAATTATTTATTTTCTGTTCCAATTAATATGTACGGAGTACAAAAACTTAGGTTAAAAAGGTAAAAAAAATATTTATCAAAACTATTATCTTTTTAATCAAATTATGTACCAACTTTTATTTTAAAACTTCATATATATATATATATATATATATATATATATTAGACCTATTTAAAAATAATTAAACGTCAACCGAAAGTTACAGACATATATACCATTTAAGCTCAAAATTAATTATATTTACTATACACTTTGTATATATATAAATAGTTTTAAATAACAAAATTTACTACGCAAATAAATATATATTAAATAGTTAAATTAAATATAACAATATATATATATATATATACAAGAAATATACATATAAAATAATAGTTTTGATTACAATGTATTTTATTGTACATATTTATTTATAACAATAAATGTATATAATAGTTTATTAATGTTCATGTTATTATATATATTATACATATATTTATATATACACATATTTATATATATCCACATATTTACAAGCAATGGTTCGTGAATCATCGGGGACAGTCGAAGGTCACATGAATATATGAAAATAGTTCAAACTTTTTGATACTCAATTCTACAAACTTTGCTTATCATGTCGAAATCATACAAAGGTTAAGTTTAAATTTGGTCGGAAATTTCCGGGTCTTCACAGTACCTACCCGTTAAAGAAATTTCGTCCCAATATTTGAGTGAGGTGGTCATGGCTAACAATAAAAATATTTTCATGACGAATATGAGTTGATAAATAGAGTTTTATCATCATTGAGTAATATGGATGAAACAATTCGATAATCCAAAGGGTACAAATGAAGCTATCACAAAATAGTGAACTGAGGAAATTAAGGACGTGTCTTAACTTTTGACGTAGTCACAATTGATTTTAGAAAACAAGGTGCGTCTTAACTTTTGACGTAGTCTGGTTTGAATTCCGGAATTCAAGGAAATTAAAGAAAATCTTCTAAATCTAAATAAGATTTGATTCTTCGGTAATTATGGAGATTAGGATCTTCTTTGGTTAGATACTATAATTTGTTTCGATTGCTCTGTCGGATATTTCACTATAAATCCATTCCCTTTGTTTCCTTATTTCCACGGCTCACACCTTCTATTCTTTCTCCCACAATTCAAACTTTTGTTTTCCTTCCTCGACTTTAGGTCAAATGAATAATGATCCAGAATTTGTAGGTATGAATTTCGGAATGAACATAGTTAATGTTCTAAGAAAGAAATAGTACTGGTAAGATCTTGATTGGTTAAATTACCAGAATCTAAGAGAAAAGATAGAACTATCAGAAAGACATGTTCTCGATATGTTTGGAGATTAGGTAGAATGTAAGAGTCGTGTAAAATGGCACATGATGACGTTATAGTCTGTGAATCATCATGTTCCATTAGAAACTCAGCATGACTTACTATAATATAATCACGTTGATCAAGTGTCATTATATTATACTAAATTATCTATCAGTTCCCAACACTACTTCAAAAACATTCATATTTTAAATTCAAAGGTTCGCAGAATATAGAAACTAAAACAGTTTCCTTTTATGATATAATACGGATAGCGCAGAGAGATAATTAATATCGAATGAGAATATTTATGAAGATATCTTCAGAAATATTGAGGATATTAATAAAGAAAAGTACGAAGATATCTTAGGATTTCAGAATCAAATTGTGATGAAGAAATTCATTCACGATGATTTAGAGTGGTTAAGGAGTAAGGTTTTCGCTAAAGATTTCATCACAAACAGAATCATCTGGATTCTTTATGTACAAGTTTAGTCCTTGTAATTTGTTCAGAGTCTCCTTCATGGTTTGCTCAATCCGGTTTTCGATTCCAACTTTTCTGAGCTTTGCCAACATACTATTCTTTATCTTTATACCTTCGACAGTTAAGGTCGTGTACAGTTTTTGCTACTGTATTCAGCTTGTACAGTTTTTGCTGCTGTATTCAACCTTTTCAGAATTTGAAGTATTGATTTGTAGTCTGGGTGCTATTCAAAATTTCAGAGTGGAAGATCATAATTCTAGGAGATAAGGATTATATGTATACTTATAACTGTTGATGTAAACATGCTGCGAGATTTCAAAATATTGATTTGCTAATTCCCGGTAGTTGGTATAGTAATTCTCGTTTATAAGATGTAAATGAGTAAATGATAGGGTTTCACTAAATATAGTGATTTTTCAGAAAGTCAAAGATTATCGGAGTTGTTGGTAAATTTACTGCTAATGTGGTGAGATATAAACGGTTTCCCGGTATCGATGATGAAAGACAACTTATATATCAGGGTTATAATAAGCTAATTCGAGTGAAAAGTCGAAGTTGACTTGTTGGATCTATGACAAAATTGGCTAATTTGGAAAGGGATTGCAAAGTTAATTTGGGTAATAATAACACTAAAGGAATTAACACAGCTATGTGTTAAACGTTTACTCAGTTTCCGAGAGTTTTTCAGGTGCATAACTATATGCATCAATCTTTCCTTCCATAGGTGAAATGCAGTTGGTTCATCCTCTCGATTGAGGTGTTTTCAAGAATTATGAAAGATTTGAACGCTGATTGTAATCGTCAAGATACAAATGAGATTTAAGATGAAATCAAGTGGCAAACTTGAAGAATTGTTTAATTTCATATGTTATAATCAATATTTTAATTCATTTTAATTGTCCAATAATGGCAGTCCTTAGTTGATAGTCCAATAATAGGTTTATATATATATAATCTTAGAATCACCCCCACGACGTATTTTATACGTATTGTCTTTGCATCAACCCAGAGACGTATTGTATACGTATTGTCTTAGAATTAACTAAGCCGTATTGTATACGTATTGTCTTAGGATTTATCAAAACGTATTGTATACTTATTGTGTTAGGATGTACCAAGAATATTATTATACATATATATACAATTATAGAATTCGTGTACATGTCTCAGACTCGATCACAACTCAAAATATATATATTATTGTAGAATTAACCTCAACCCTGTATAGCGAACTCGCACATTACAGCATATAGAGTGTCTATGGTTATTCCAAATAATATATATACATGCGTCAATATGATATGTCAAAACTTTGTATACGTGTCCCAATATTTAAAGTGCGTAAAATAAATAACAGAAATTAAATGACGATAAATAAAATTGCGAGAATATAAATTGCGATAAATAAATTGCGATAAATAAAATATAATCAGTTAGCTAGGAACAGTTTGCTAGGAACAGTTAGCGTGGATTCTTAACAAGATTTCTCATAGTTAATTTGTTTGTTTCTAACAAATTTTATTTTGTCCAATGTTTTCTTCATTATGCCACTTGTTGGATTCTGATAGGTCAAAATCCAAATATGAAATTGACTGAAAATGGTTATTTTGTGGTGAACAGATACATATATCTGTGGATGTAAGTAGGATAGTAAACGACTGTTGAATCGGATTGAAAAAATGTACAGTGTAACTTATTAATGTGAAATTCTGAATATTCCTCTGGTTTTACCTACCCGTTAAAAATATTTTCACCATTAACAGTTTGTACAAAAGAATTTTTAATTATAATCTTTATGAAAATATATAAACATATATATTTTCTTTAGATGTAATCATGGATTTAATGAGTTAATATGATATTAATCTCATTTTCTTTTCGGTTTGTGCTAGGATAAGTAATCTCTAAAACTATTAGGAACCACATATTCTTCGCAGAATATCAATGAAGTTATGGATCAATACTTCATCATTCATTATTGTTAATATTCCTTGCTATCTATGATACGTATGATGTTGATGTTCAAGGGACAGATTGTGATGTTGAGGTGTGGGATGTGAATGTTGATGTTGCTGAAGCTGGTAAGTTTTGCACCATATTCTCCACACTGATTACTCGAGCGTGAAGTTCGTTGACTTCTTCTATTATTCTGGGATGATTGTCGTTCGGAACAAGTGGATGAATAAGGTTCATAATTTTAGATAGAATAGGAAATGAGGGTAAAAATGGTGTTTCATACTAGTTCGCCAGTAAGTGCTTCAGGTTTTTCGCCAAGAGGTGAATTTGATTGATGGAAAAGATCGCCTTCTTCGCGTCTCCATTGATTAATTCGACTACGAATCCATCTCCAATTCATCCAGGATAAATGATGGCTAATTGTTTGATTCATTCCAGTTACACTGCTTTCAGAGCTCGAGTGGAAATCCATATCGGAATAGCTGTCGGAATAACTATCGGAATAGCTATCGAAATCTGAGGGACTCGAACTGGTTGAGGGATTCATCTCGTACGATCAAATGAAGTATTTTCGATAAGAAATAAATTATAGGATGTAGATTAGTACCCTGCAATACATAGTTTACATATGCATATATAATACTAAAATTCCATAAGTTACGGAGGAATCTGCGAAAGCTGTCAGGCAAAGGTAACAATAATAGATACGCTAAGATATGAATTTATCTATACACAGTCTATACAATAGAGGCAGTAAGACGTGTCTAGACTTTAAGGATGATAAGCAAATAATTTTCAACACTAAATGATAATCAAAACTTTTGACATGCAGACACGATCGAAGTTCAGACTCACTAATGCATCTAAACAACTATCAGTTAGACACACTAATGCAAGACCTGGTTCGCTAAGACCACCGCTCTGATACCAACTGAAATGACCCATTCATATACATTATAAACGATTCACAATAGTTGATTACATCGCGAGGTATTTGACCTCTATATGATACATTTTACAAACATTGCATTCGTTTTTAAAAGACAAACTTTCTTTACATAAAAAATTGACGACATGCATACCATTTCATATTACATCCAACTATAATTGACTTAATATTAATCTTGATGAACTCAACGACTTGAATGCAATGTCTTTCAAAGTATGTCATGAATGACTCCAAGTAATATCCTTAAAATGAGCTAATGCACAGCGAAAGATTTCTTTAATACCTGAGAATAAACATGCTTTAAAGTGTCAACCATAAGGTTGGTGAGTTCATTAGTTTATCATAATCAATCATTTCCGTAATAGTAATAGACCACAAGATTTCAGTTTCCATAAATATCCGTACACTCGCAAGTGTATCAAAGTATTCTATAAGTTGTTGAGCGCTTCGGTAACCATACTTAACAATTAATGTGGCATATTCCCTTTATTATGAAATCTCCCTACACTGTACCAAGTGCAGTGTTGTAAATCTCCCGAGATCTCCCCCGAGATCTCGTTTTTAGAAGGCAACCGAGACTAGATGTTCATCTCCCGAGATTTCTCGGTCAACCGGGTCAAACTTAGTCAAAGTCACAATTTCTCAGATTTTCTTGCTAATTTGTAAGATTTTCTTGTAAAATTCGAAATTTCTAAGATTTTCCCACTCATTTCTCAGATATTTTTATAAAATCTCGTAAAAACGTATATAAATATACATATATTTATGTTTTTATGTATATTTTTATTAAAAAAACTATAAAGTCAACGTAAGTCAACGTCCGAGATCTCCCCGAGATTATTCTGAGATGCCGAGATCTCCCTAAAAAGTCCAAACGAGATCTCCCCGAGATTCGAGTTCTCCAACCTTGACCAAGTGTAGTAAAAATGAAGTACTATGCAACCGTTTACGATACTAGAGCGACTAGCCCGGTTGGGGTTGTCAAACCTGATAGATCTATCAATAGGATTCGCGTATACATGTTCTTACAACATTTAAATATTAGTTACCAAGCTATTAGGGAAGATATGCAAAGTGGTACAACTCAACGTAGAATATGTTTTTAGTACTTGTGTCCATTTCGTAAAAGAGTTATAAAAATAACGCATGTATTCTCAGCCCAAAAACATATAATGCAACAGCATTTAAAAAGGGAGCAAATGAAACTCACCTAATGTATTTTGTAGTAAAAATACATATGACGTCTTTTAACAAGAGTAGGGTTGACGTCGGATTCACGAACCTATATCAAGTATATATATTAACATGTATAGTTACATGTAATAATAATCATACCGTTTTATATATATTAATTATATAATATATTATTTATTATAATGTATTTGTTAGTTCCAAATGTTATATATATCTATATATGTTATTTTTATGTTAAAATAGTAAATTTGATTAGTTTTATGATATATGTATTAATTATAAATAATACTTATTGTAATGAAAATAATAATACTATTAGTTACTTTAGTAATAATCAATAATAATAATGATAATATTAATGTTGAAAATAATAATAATAATATTTATAATAATAATAACAATAATATTAATAATAGTAATAATAATAATGTTAATAGATTTTTATGATAGTGAAAATATATGACATCATATTAAAGATAATAAATAAAATGTTAGAAATTTTAATAATAATGATAGTTTTAATAAAAATGTCAATTTTAATAGAAATGATAATTTTAATAAAATTGTAAATAAAAATGCTAATTTTTCTAATAATGATAATAATAATACTAATGATAATAATAATAATATTAATGTCAATAATAATATTAATGATAATAATAATAATAATAATAATAATAATAGTAGTAGTAGTAATAATAATAATAATAATAATAATAATAATAATAATAATAATAATAATAATAATAATAATAATAATAATAATAATAATTAAAATGAAAATATAAAAATGTATACCCTTTTGAAAGCTTTTCTAAAAAGAATTGCCCACAACGAGGCTCGAACCCGCGACCTTCCGCTAACTAGACAACACCCTTAACCATTCCTCCTTATTCATTTTTTTGAATTTATTTTAACCCAATTATATATATAAGCCCTTTTTAATTCCTTGTTTTAGCCCAACTTCAACGAAGCCCAACTGAAATTATATAAAGTCTCAGCCCAACAGGTTTGGGACATGGCCCAACAGTAGAAGTTGAAACAGGCCCAACATCAGCTTTTTATGATAATTAAAAAAAATAGTGGCCTGAGTTCGAACCCAAGACCTTTCATTTAACAACCATACGCCCAACCACTGAAGCACTCGTGAATTCTTATTACAATACGCATATTTATATATTTAATGTATATACCAGCAGTTATTATCTTCCTCGTTCTTTTTATTTTCGATTGACAAAAAAAAATTATATCAACGAGCAAGAACATCATACTTTAACATCAATTAATCATCACCCTCATCATCATAACTTCCTCAAAATTCATCATACCCTTCATGTTTCTTTCCTATTATCACGACATCAGTCACTATGGTGCCTCACGATTATCAATACGGTTGCCATCATCGTTATCAAACATCATAACCGTAATCATCAACTTCGTCGAACATCATCATCATTATGATATCACGATCACAATAATCATCTTCATCTTCGTTTACTATTTATCATCCTCAACGTAAAATCGCCACCGTATCATCTTCTTTGTCTTCACCGAACAGAAACGATAATAGTAAGCAGGTGCAGCAGCTTGTGGTTTGGTCTTGTTTAAACAGGATAAGAAAACATATGTGTGGTGAAGTTTATTCATTAACCGAAATATGTGAGCTGCAGCAACAGCTGCAGTGATTGGTGGTGATTGGTGATGTTTTTTGGTGGCCTTAAGGTGGTGTGGTGATGGAAGGTGGTAACCGATCGCGAGGGCTAAGGAGATGGTAGCCGGTTAGTGGTGATGGTGGTTTGAGGTTGTGGTGATCTTCGAACAAGATCAAAATAAACAGATGGAGTTTATGGTATCCCTCTTGTGATATATATATATATATATATATATATATATATATATATAAAATGTAAATATATAATATATAATAATATTAATAATATTTAATAATACTCTATATCACATGTTAAATAAGATGAAAGTGAGATGAAACAGCCTAATTCAGTGAACAAACTTTATTATCTACCGACACTATTTCTCGGATTGTGATATTGTGGACTATTGCTTAAATAGTTAACGTACAAAGTTGTTCCTAAAAATCCCAAATTTTTAGATTAGATATATTTAATTATTTCACTCATTAACTGTATGAAACCTGACCAAAAAAGTTCTATAATTATTTATTTTCTGTTCCAATTAATATGTACGGAGTACAAAAACTTAGGTTGAAAAGGTAAAATTTTTTTTATCAAAACTATTATCTTTTTAATCAAATTATGTACCAACTTTTATTTTAAAACTTCATATATATATATTAGACCTATTTAAAAATAATTAAAGTCAACCGAAAGTTACAGACATATACCATTTAAGCTCAAAATTAATTATATTTACTATACACTTTGTATATATATAAATAGTTTTAAATAACAAAATTTACTACGCAAATAAATATAGATTAAATAGTTAAATTAAATATAACAATATATATATACAAGAAATATACATATAAAATAATAGTTTTGATTACAATGTATTTTATTGTACATATTTATTTATAACAATAAATGTATATAATAGTTTATTAATGTTCATGTTATTACATATATTATACATATATTTATATATACACATATTTATATATATCCACATATTTACATGCAATAGTTCGTGAATCATCGGGGACAGTCGAAGGTCACATGAATATATGAAAATAGTTCAAACTTTTTGATACACAATTCTACAGACTTTGCTTATCATGTCTAAATCATACAAAGGTTAAGTTTAAATTTGGTCGAAAATTTCCGGGTCATCATAGTGGATGCGTACAGAGGCTACCAAAAAATACCAATGGCAGAAGTCGATGAAGAAAAAACTGCATTCTTCACAAACAAAGGAATCTGTTGTTATACCAAAATGCCATTCGGATAAAAGAATGCCGGAGCAACGTACCAACAAGTAATCGACAAGGCATTCCAGACCAAATTAGACGAAACATCGAAGCGTATGTAGACGACATCATCATCAAAAGTTACTCAGAAGAGCAGATGATTTTAGATATCATCGAAACATTTGAGTCACTACACAAAATCAACATGAAGCTAAATCCGTCAAAATGCTCTTTCGGGATGGAAGAAGGTCGGTTCTTGGGGTTCACGGTTACCCCGAGAGGAATCAAGGCAAACACAAAAAAAAATTCAAGCAATCGAAAACATGCAATCCCATGAATAAAAAAGACGTGCAAAGCCTAAATGGGAAACTAGCGGCACTAACGAGATTCCTGTCATGGGCTGCAGACAGATCCCTACCCTTCTTTCAAACACTAAAGGGTTGCTTAAACAAGAAATACTTTGTTTGGACGGAGGACGCTGGGAAAGCCTTCCAGGATATGAAAGTATTCCTAAAAGAACTGCCCACACTAACGGTGCCAATACAGGGAGAAACTTGTGATGACCCGGAAAATTTCGACTATTTTTAAACCAAACTCTCGATAAAATGTAATATTTTTGACACGATAAGAAAAGTCTGTTAGGTTGAGTCTCAAAATTTTTGAACTGTTGCATATACATTCAATTAACCTTCAACCATTCTCGACGATTCACGAACAATTAATTGTAAATAGATATGTGTGCATATAAAAATAAATAATAATTTGAAATATAATTTGAAGTATTATATGTTGTTGTTATTAAAATTAATTATGTAAAATAAAATAAAATAGGATATTATAATAATTATTATTTAAAATATATCAATATATATAATTGAAGTATATTAAATATATATATGTGATTTCGAATTCATTTAATAAACGATTGTAGCACTCGATGGTTATTTGAACAAGTTGAATTCAAACTTATATGATTTTAAGAATTAACGGTGATTCGAATGTAGTGACCCGAACTTTTCCATGTTTATATATATTAATTGAGATTGATATTTACATGATTAAATGTTTCCAACATGTTAAGCAATCAAACTTGTTAAGACTTGATTAATTGAAATATGTTTCATATAGACAATTGACCACCCAAGTTGACCGGCGATTCACGAACGTTAAAACTTGTAAAAACGACATGACGATATATATATGGATATACATATGGTTAACATGAGATTATGATAAGTAAGTATCTCCATAAGTATATTAACAATGAGTTAAATACATATAAACAAGACTACTAACTTAAGGATTTCGAAACGAGACATATATGTAACGATTATCGTTGTAACGACATTTAAATGTATATATATCATATTAAGATATATTAATATATCATATTATCATGATAATATAATAATTTAACATCTCATTAGATATAATAAACAATGGGTTAACAACATTAATTGAGATCGTTAACTTAAAGGTTTCAAAACAACACTTACATGTAACGACTAACGATGACTTAACGACTCAGTTAAAATGTATATACATGTAGTGTATTTAGATGTATTAAAATACTTTTGGAAGACTTCAAGACATATATCAAAACACTCATACTTAACAAAAATGGTTACAGTTACTTTTCCATTCTTTTCTTTCATCAAGAATTCTAGTCGTATTCTTACCCGTATTATACATAGCTTCAAAACGTACTTACCATGAGTATATACCAATAGGAACTAGCATGGGATTCCACTCTTGATTATGTCATATATGACTAATCAATTTTAACTTCTACCATGAGCTAGTCAACTAACTAGAACTCCTTTTAACCCCACTCACCACTCACCAATTACCACTCATCATTCACTCCATTTCACTTCCAATTCTCTTTCTAATTCTCTCTCAACACACACACACACACACACTATTATGAACGTATTTTTCCAGTAGTTAATCATCATCTTCATCAAAAATCACTTCAAGAATCAAGCTATAATCATCATAGGAAGAACACTTCAAGAACACTTCAAAAATCCCTTCAAGTTTACTAATTTACTTCCAAGCTTTCTAATCCATTCCAAGTAATCATCTAAGATCAAGAAACCTTTGTTATATACAGTAGGTTATCTTTCTTAATCAAGGTAATATTCATATTCAAACTTTGATTCAATTTCTAAAACTATAAACTATCTTAATTCGAGTAAAAATCTTACTTGAACTTGTTTTTGTGTCATGATCCTACTTCAAGAACTTTCAAGCCATCCAAGATCCTTTGAAGCTAGATCATTTCTTGTCACTTCCAGTAGGTTTACCTACTAAACTTGAGGTAGTAATGATGTTCATAACATCATTCGATTCATATATATAAAACTATCTTATTCGAAGGTTTAAACTCGTAATCACTAGAACATAGTTTAGTTAATTCTAAACTTGTTCGCAAACAAAAGTTAATCCTTCTAACTTGACTTTTAAAATTAACTACACACATGTTCTATATCTATATGATATGCTAACTTAATGATTTAAAACCTGGAAACATGAAAAATACCGTAAAACCGAATTTACGCCGTCGTAGTAACACCGCGGGCTGTTTTGGGTTAGTTAATTAAAAACTATGATAAACTTTGATTTAAAAGTTGTTATTCTGAGAAAATGATTTTTATTATGAACATGAAACTATATCCAAAAATTATGGTTAAACTCAAAGTGGAAGTATGTTTTCTAAAATGGTCATCTAGACGTCGTTCTTTCGACTAAAATGACTACCTTTACAAAAACGACTTGTAACTTATTTTTACGACTATAAACCTATACTTTTTCTGTTTAGATTCATAAAATAGAGTTCAATATGAAACCATAGCAATTTGATTCACTCAAAACGGATTTAAAATGAAGAAGTTATGAGTAAAACAAGATTGGATAATTTTTCTCATTTTAGCTACGTGAAAATTGGTAACAAATCTATTCCAACCATAACTTAATCAACTTGTATTGTATATTATGTAATCTTGAGATACCATAGACACGTATACAATGTTTAGACCTATCATGTCGACACATCTATATATATTTCGGAACAACCATAGACACTCTATATGTGAATGTTGGAGTTAGCTATACAGGGTTGAGGTTGATTCCAAAATATATATAGTTTGAGTTGTGATCAATACTGAGATACGTATACACTGGGTCGTGGATTGATTCAAGATAATATTTATCGATTTATTTCTGTACATCTAACTGTGGACAACTAGTTGTAGGTTACTAACGAGGACAGCTGACTTAATAAACTTAAAACATCAAAATATATTAAAAGTGTTGTAAATATATTTTGAACATACTTTAATATATATGTATATATTGTTATAGGTTGGTGAATCAACCAGTGGCCAAGTCTTACTTCTCGACGAAGTAAAAATCTGTGAAAGTGAGTTATAGTCCCACTTTTAAAATCTAATATTTTTGGGATGAGAATACATGCAGGTTTTATAAATGATTTACAAAATAGACACAAGTACGTGAAACTACATTCTATGGTTGAATTATCGAAATCGAATATGCCCCTTTTTATTAAGTCTGGTAATCTAAGAATTAGGGAACAGACACCCTAATTGACGCGAATCCTAAAGATAGATCTATTGGGCCTAACAAACCCCATCCAAAGTATCGGATGCTTTAGTACTTCGAAATTTATATCATATCCGAAGGGTGTCCCGGAATGATGGGGATATTCTTATATATGCATCTTGTTAATGTCGGTTACCAGGTGTTCACCATATGAATGATTTTTATCTCTATGTATGGGATGTGTATTGAAATATGAAATCTTGTGGTCTATTGTTACGATTTGATATATATAGGTTAAACCTATAACTCACCAACATTTTTGTTGACATTTAAAGCATGTTTATTCTCAGGTGAATATTAAGAGCTTCCGCTGTTGCATACTAAAATAAGGACAAGATTTGGAGTCCATGTTTGTATGATATTGTGTAAAAACTGCATTCAAGAAACTGATTTCGATGTAACATATTTGTATTGTAAACCATTATGTAATGGTCGTGTGTAAACAGGATATTTTAGATTATCATTATTTGATAATCTACGTAAAGCTTTTTAAACCTTTATTTATGAAATAAAGGTTATGATTTGTTTTAAAAATGAATGCAGTCTTTGAAAAACGTCTCATATAGAGGTCAAAACCTCGCAACGAAATCAATTAATATGGAACATTTTTAATCAATAAGAACGGGTCATTTCATCGAAAATGAGTGATATAATTTATAGGCATATTAGAAATGTATTTTGGATCTAATTATTAAATTTTAACACTTTTTATATTTTACCCTGAATCGAGCGCGGACAATGGATTTAATTTTTATTTAATAATTTTAAACAATTAATGACCACTTTTATAAAATAATGATCAGAATAAATAATGATACTTAATATGAAATTTGGGATTTTTCTGAAGACTTTTATCCGTTGCTGATTAACGATGGAGCACGATATTATATTCGTGTTAAAAATCGTCGGTAGTTAAAAGCCAAATATATGGCTGCTACCTATTCATGTACTGTTAATGATTGAATTATGATTTAAATTAAGATACTGTGTTTGTTTTCTCTTTATTCCACTGGCTATTCTATTTAATCACATATATGTTTACTGTTTCTCTTATTTGATTCCTTTCCTCGCTATTTTGTCTATCCCCATTCTAATATATATACATAATACGGAGCATTATATGATTAACCCTACCATCACCTTTTGACACACCCATTTAACAAACTCAAATATCTTTTGACAAACTTCACCAACCATGGGTATTCTTTCATATCATGCTCAAGCTACGGCCACCATACTGCCGCCACCAGGGAACCATCAACAACCACCATCATCAAGCTTTCCACCACCTCATCGGTCACCTTCCATCTTCTTCAATTAAACCGTCACCATCAACAACAAGCACTATCATCATCCATAACCACCTTACCACCGCCAACATCACTCTCTTAAACCAATTTCATGTTTCTTTCTGTTTATGTCGATGCAAAATAATCGATCACCATAAAACTCTCATCACTCTTTCTCTTGTAGCCGGGAAACCATCCTCTTCTATATTTTTTTGTCAACCAAAAACCACCATCACCCGTTTTGCTATCCTGTTTCTCTTACCACCACTCGACCATCATTCACCATACATCAGACACCAACGTTTATTTATTTATTTATTTATTTATTTTGTTTCTATTGCTACTGCTCGATTTCTGTTTGCAACTCAAGCACCACGAACCATCATAACCACCGGTTCCACCTATTTAATTCATTCATACAACCAAACACCAACATCAATACAACTCTGCTCATGTTATATTTCTGTTCAAGACAGGTTATGAACCAACACACCTCTTTTTATTTTGCTATTGTTGCTGCGTTTGGCTTTCGGTCACAAAACAACTAAAACACCATGAAATTGATAATTAAGCGATTCACGATCATCAAACCCACCTACTACAATTAATCGAGAACAACCATTATCACATGCTTCGATTCCTAATCTTGCAGCTGTGATTCTCTGTTTCCATTTTTAATTTGAAACCACCATAACCTTTGAACTGGTATACCTACTTGTTTACTGTTTCGGTTCAATCAATATCAAGAACAAACCATCTTCAACCATCCCATCGTGAACTCACCTTGTTCTCCTCATTCAACCTAAAGCTACAACGAACCCACAACCATAACCCATTTCCATTCTATTTGTCGTCCGTTTCTTCATCAGTGAATAACACAACAACAATCAACCGCTAGTTGTTTATGCTTACAAGCTGTTTTTTTTCTGTTTTGTCATTAACAACTATCGCCACCACTCTCACCATCTATTAAACGGTTTTTTTTCGGTTTGAAAACACCACAACCGCCACCCTCAATCTCTTTCCTTCTCTCTCTCTCTCTCTCTCTCTCTCTCTCTCTCTCTCTCTCTCTCTTATTTCTCTGTAAATTCAAGATGGCCAAACACCTCATAATTTTAGTTGTTTCTGTTATTCTCTTCTATTTATGGAATTGGTCGAATATAACCACCATTACTTTCTAATCACATATTACTCGCTAATACTATTGCTCGATTGAACTCGCCATGAACACAAATAAACTCATCAAAAGCATCTACTATTGTTACTTCTATTTCTGTTTTTCTGATTCTAGAAACCATAAACGATCAAACCTATCAACTAACGACTGCTGCAGCTGTGTTCTTTATTTTTATTTTTTTTCTTTATGTTTAATATTACGGGGACAACAATGATAATGATGATTTAATAAAGATATGTTTTATTTAAATCATCGAAGACCCCACTCCCTTTTGTTACTATCGAGCTTTTTGGAGAAGAACCCTACTCGGTTATATTTTTTTTATTCGCCACAGCACCCATCACCGAATGCTTATTTAATGGAACTTTGGCTGTTATATTTCTTTCTCTGTTTTCAACTTGGGCAGAAATATGATAATGTCTGGTGGGCCGAGAGTGGGAAATTATTTTCGGTTGGGCTTGGGTTATTGTTGTTGGGCCGAAGGATTGGGCCAAGTTGTAAGATGAAAACGGGTTAAATATATTTATGATGCCGATAATATCTGAAAAACAAGATAGCGTGAATGGTTAAGGTTGTGAAGGGTTAGCGGGAGGTCGTGGGTTCGAGCCCGGGCCGGGGCGTTTTTCTTTTTAAGGCTTGTTTCATTAAGGTAGCTCTTTTATTATTATTATTATTATTATTATTATTGTTATTATTATTATTATTATTATTATTATTATTATTATTATTATTATTATTGTTATGCTAAGTATTGTTATTATTAACATTAATATTATGATTATTATTAACATAAATATAATTTTTATTATTATTATTATTATTGGTATTAGTCTTACTATTATTAGTAGTATCATTATGATTAAAACCAAATATTTATTATTATTATCATTATTATTATAAAAATCATTATTTCTAAAACTATCATTATTAGCATTATTATGAAAAGTATCATTTTAGTAAAAGTATTATTTTTATTAAAAATTATTGTTATCAATATTATTAAAATTAATATTTTTAGTAAAATTACCATTTTTATTACTATTTAGGATTATTATTATTATCATTATTAGTATTAGTATTATTTTTAGAGACATTATTATTATTTTTATCACTATTATTATTATTATTATTACTATAATTAATATTATTATCAGTATTATTATTATTAATATTATCATTATAATCAAATACAGACTTTGTTACTATTATTGATATAAAAATATACTTATAATAATATTACATATAAGTATGTACTAATCATATTAACATTTTTTAACAAATTAGATATTTTTAATATATATATATTGATATAACTATATAAATATTAATCATTTTAAATATATACACAAATTAAATATATATAATATATAATTTAAGATATAATATATAAATCTGTTCGATTACGATTATATGTGTTAATATATATACAAATGATATAGGTTCGTGAATCTGAGGCTAACCCTGCATTGTTCAGTATCGTCGTATGCATATTTTTACTACAAAATATCGTATTGTCAGTTTCATTTGCTCCCTTTTTAAATGCTTTTACAATATATATTTTTGGGACTGAGAATACACGCGCTTTTATAAATGTTTGACGAAATAGACACAAGTAATCGAAACAACATTCTATGGTTGAATGATCGAAATCGAATATGCCCCTTTTAGCTTGGTAGCCTAAGAATTAGGGAACTGGCCCCTAATTAATGCGAATCCTAAAGATAGATCTATCGGGCCCAACAAGCCCCATCCAAAGTACCGGATGCTTTAGTACTTCGAAATTTATCATGTCCGAAGGGAGTCCCGGAATGATGGGGATATTCTATATGCATGTTGTTAATGTCGGTTACCAGGTGTTCAATCCATATGAATGATTTTATAGCAGTGAGCAGACCTGCACAGATTGATTATAAAAAATGAAAATCTTGTGGTCTATTGAAATTATTGTAATGATTGTTTATGATAAACCTATGAACTCACCAACCTTTTGGTTGACACTTTAAAGCATGTTTATTCTCAAGTATGAAAGAAATCTTCCGCTGTGCATTTACTCATTTTAAAGATAGTACTTGGGGTCGTTCATGGCATATTTAGCGCAGTACCTCGCAATGGGACCAAATGTTGAAGACTTCGTCCAGGTGGATTAGGACGGGTCTCTTCAGTTGGTATCAGAGTGGTGGTCTTAGCTAACCAGGTCTTGCATTAGTGTGTCTAACTGGTAGTTGTTAGGATGCACTAGTGAGTTTGGACTTCGACCTAGTAGTTGTTAGGATGCATTAACGAGTTTGGACTTAGACCTTGTTTACATATCATTCTTTGTCGAAAAATATCTATCTATCATTTTCTGTCTCGACACGTTTTATTGCAATTGTTGCATAGATGGTGTACAGAAAAATTCATATCCCATCACATTAGACCTTGTCTGACACGTTTCCTTAATTCCGTCCGTAATCTACGGGATACTCTGTACTATATATAGGTATTAAGTATTCTATGTAATTAGAATATCATCCGATATTCGAAAATCATTTCATATCGAAAATCCTTTATCTAACCATGCAAGATGAATTCTGCAACCAGTTCAAGTTCCCCGGATTTCGACAGCTCTTCCGATATGGATTTCCACTCGAACTCCGGAAGTAGTGTAACCGGAATGAAGCAACCAATCAGCCATCATCAATTTTGGATGAATTAGGGCTGAGTTTGTAGTTGACTTAATCAATGGATACAAGAAGAAGGCAATCCTTTCCAACCACCAACCTGCACTCGTGACGAAGAACCTGAAGCACTTACTGGCGAACCATTCTGAAACACCGTTTTCACCCTCATTTCCAGAATAGCTCGCAATGATTACATAATATCTACAATTCTAAACCTTATTCATCCGCTTGTTTAAACCGCCAATCATTCCGGAGTAATAGAAGAAGTCAACGAGCTTCGCACTCGAGTTGTGGCTTTGGAGAATACGATGCACAACTTACAAGCACCGGCAGCGTCACCGGCATCAATAGTGTGACAACCCAGAAATTTCCAACCAAATTTAAACTTTAATCTTTATATGTTTCCGACACAATAAGCAATATTTGTTAAGTTAAATTTCAAGAATTTTAAACTATGTTCATACATTCATTCAACCTCGACCAAGTTCCAACGATTCACGAACCATTAAACGAATATGATTATATATGTATATGTGTATATATATTATAACTTGAAACGTAAACGAAATATTAGATTAAATACTTTATATGATTGTATCTGTTTCAAAATGTTTATCAATGGAATTAGAAGATAAGATCAACTGATTGAATTATCAGATATATTAAATTATGATTACAAGTCTCTGTTGAAAGGCCCACGTTGATTTGAGAAATCTTTCCATTTTAACAATATTCGGAAAATGGTAAAGTAATTTATAAATAAGAACAAATTGTCAATCATTGAGAACTAGACAAAGGATAGTGGAAGATTGAATCTCATAAAGACTCGATTGATCTATTTAGTTTCAAACGTACAAAAACGTTTTCAGTTTAAAAAGAACTTTATTATTAAAACGTATATAACTTTTATAAATATCTAGAACCACTTTTGACAACTCATTACTTAACTAGTATGATAAAGATAACGATATTTATATTTTATTTTATTAAATATATATAACGATTTAAATTAATATTATATATATTTATACGCGTATAATACGTACATAGTTTTATACTTTTACTATACTTAAACTTTACCTTTACTTTATTTTTACTTTACTTTAACTTTAATAATTCACTTTAATAATTCATACTTTAATAATTTATACTTTAATAATTCACTTTAATAATTCACTTTAATAATTCATACTTTAATAATTCACTTTAATAATTCATACTTTAATAATTCATTTTAATAATTCAAAAATCTATTATAAATAGAATTCAATAGGTTTCATTATTTCATAGAAACTTGAAAATATTTTTCTCTAAACTCTCTCAATCGATTTACATATATATATTTACTCCGTATTATTTCAAGATATTATTAGTATACATAAAATATTACGACGGAGTGTTGTCCGAGTGATTTCGAAATTGTTTTTCGAGTAGGATAGGATTAAGGAAATTATGGGTTATAGCTATGGAGGTGATTGAGTATGGTTCATGGGTATGCTCGTGAGGTCAATATAGTGTTTATCATTTCCGTTGCGTCTACGTACCTTTCCTGCAATATTGAATCTCAATATTGATACGTGAGTACTCATAATTTAACTTTTACATACTAATAGTGTATCCCTGACTAGTGCTCGAGTATTTAGGATTATGCATGCTTGTACTTTTGATATTGCCCTTAGACAGGTTAGGTTGAATCTTGAATTAGTTACACTTGCGGTTGAGATAAGGTATAAGATATGCATGTCCTTGGAAAGCTAGCGAAAAATTAAGAACTTTTCCTTTAGATATCGAATGGTTTCGATGAACGGATTAGAAGTTATAATCATTTGAATTTTCGATATTTTTATTAAAAATGATTATTATTATCGTCGTTTTTATCGTCGTTCTAGTTTTATCTTATTATTATCATTATTATTATCTTTATCAATAAAAGGGATTTATCATTAAAAATTGTTTTTTTTATTACTATCGTTATTATCGTTAAAGTTATAATTAGTATTATTATTATTATTATCCAATTATCATTATTATTATTATTATTATTATTATTATTAGAATTATTATTATTATTATTATCATTATTAATATATATATATATCATTATTTAAAAATGGTTATTGTTATTGTTATTATTATTATTACTATATTATCATTAAGATAATTATTAGTATTATCGTTAATAATATTATAGTAACTATCATTATTAATATTAGTGTAATTAAAACAAATAATTGTAACACCTAAATATTTTGATTATTATTATTATCATTATTATGAACACGATATAAAAGACGATTAAAAGCTATTAAACGAAATGATTAGGAAATAATGAGTAAGAGTATCATGATGAAATTAAAATATTATAAGATATTAATTTAGATAAAATTATCGTTCTTATTATTTTTATCATTACTATTATTATTAAAAGTATCGTTAGTATTAAAACTATCATTTTAACAAAAATTATCATTTTAATAGAAATGTCATTGTTACTATAAAATATCATTATTATTATTATTTTAAATAGAATTATTATTTTAAAGATAATATTAAAAATTATCGTAAATATTAAAGTTATCATAATTAGAATTATCGTTTTATCATAATGTCATCTTAGTAATTATAAATATTGATATTTTTATAATAATAATTATTATTACAAAATAATATAACTTTTACTTACTATCATTATAGATATTATTTTATCAAATAAATATGTGATACAAACATATTTTACTACGTGTAATAACTTACTTTAATAATACCTATCATATTATCTTTATGATATTAAATGAACCCTATAAATTTTATTACTTAATATATATAAAAGTATATTTGATTATATAAATTTAATATAAAATTTTATTTATTAATAAATAAATTATATTATTTACTCTAATAAATCTTTTTAAAATATTTAAAAATATAAAACGACGATATTTAAACTATATATTAATCATGTATAGATTTTTAGAAATTATTTTGAGTCAAATTTACTTTTGTTGACTTTTGCATATTAGTCTCGAGCATTAGGATTGTGGTACACTATGACTTGACCTAATTTGTTAGACAAATATTGACCAACATATAAATATATATAATTAATTTAGGTTCGTGAATTCAAGGCCAACCTTGCACTTGTTCAATGACGTTATATGTATTTTTACTACGAAATACAGTATGGTGAGTTTCATTTGCCTTTTTACCCTTTATATTTTTGGGCTGAGAATACATGCGCAACTTTTATAAATGTTTTACGAAATAGACACAAGTACGTGAAACTACATTCTATGGTTGAATTATCGAAATCGAATATGCCCCTTTTTATTAAGTCTGGTAATCTAAGAATTAGGGAACAGACACCCTAATTGACGCGAATCCTAAAGATAGATCTATTGGGCCTAACAAACCCCATCCAAAGTACCGGATGCTTTAATACTTCGAAATTTATATCATGTTCGAAGGAGGATCCCGGAATGATTGGGGATATTCTTATATGTATCTAGTTAATGTCGGTTACCAGGTGTTCACCATATGAATGATTATTTTTGTCTCTATGCATGGGACGTATATTTATGAGAACTGAAAATGAAATTCTTGTGGTCTATTAAAATGATGGAAATAAATGATTATGATAAACTAATGAACTCACCAACCTTTAGGTTGACACTTTAAAGCATGTTTATTCTCAGGTGTTAAAGAAATCTTCCGCTGTGCATTTGCTCATTTTAAAAATATTACTTGGAGTCTTTCATAGCATATTTTGAAGAACGTTGCATTCGAGTCATTGAGTTCATCAAAGATTATTATTAAATCAATTTATAGTTGGATAGTGGATATTATGAAATGGTATGCATGCCTGTCAATTTTCGATGTAAAGAAAGTTTGTCTTTTAAAAACGAATGCAATGTTTGTAAAATGTATCATATAGAGGTCAAATACCTCGCAATGTAATCAACTATTGTGAATCGTTTATAATGTATATGAACGGGTCCTTTCAGTTGGTATCAGAGCGGTGGTCTTAGCGAACCAGGTCTGCATTAGTGTGTCTAACTGATAAGTCGATAGGATGCATTAGTGAGTCTGGACTTCGACCGTATCTGCATGTCAAAAGTTTTGCTTATCATTTTGTGTCGAAAATTAACTACTTATCATCCTCAGAAAATTACCTGCTTATCATTTTTAGTCTAAGACACGTCTTGCTGTATTGATTGCATGAATAGTGTATAGACAAAAATTCATATCTTAGCATATCTGCTAAATCATATCTTATCGTATCTGTTACTTTAAACTTTGCCTGACATATCCCGCAAAGTCCTCCGTAATCTACGAAATCTTTTGATCTATATATATATATATATATATATATATATATATATATATATATATATATATATATATATATATATATATATATATATATATATATATATATATATATATATATATATATTCTATGTAATTAGAATACCATCCGTTAGCCAAAATCATTTCATATCGAAAAAAAAAAAATCCTTTATCCAATCGTACGAAATGGAATTCGTCATCAGTTCAAGTCACTCAGATTCCGAAATGGAATCCCATTCAAGCTCCGAAAGCAGTGTGACCGGAATAGATCAACCAATCAGTCATCACCTATTCTGGATGAATTGGGGATGGGTTCGTAGCCTCCTCAATCATTGGAGACAAGAAGAAGGTGATCCCTTCCATCCACCACATTGCCCTCTTGATGAAGAACCTGAAGCACTTACCGGCGAACCTGTCCGAAACACCATTTTCTCGCTCATTTCCAGAGTATCTCGTCACGATTATATATTACATCAAATTTTAGATTTTATTTATCCGCTCGTCCGAACCGACAATCACCCCGGTGTAATAGAAGAAGTCAACGAGCTTCGCGCTCGGGTAGTGGCTTTGGAGAATATGGTGCAGAGATTACAAACACCAGCAGCAGCATCAGCAGCATAACCAGTACCACCATCATCAACACCAACAGTACCATTACCACCTCCAACTACAACCGCGTCGTAAACCTCAACTTCACAATCTGTCCCACGAGCATCAACGTCATACGTACCATAGATACCAAGGAGTACCAACAACAATAACTGACGAAGTATTAATTCATAAATTCATTGGAGAAACATTCCGCGGCGATTATGTAATCTCTAAAGTCTTAGAGATTATCTAATCTAGCCCTAACCATAAATCAGTTAAGCGAACCAAAATGATGGAAGGAAGAGTAGAAACCCTGACAAAAATGGTGTGTGATTAACAAGCTAAACTTGCTTTACCAACAACATCAATAGTACCATCAGCGTTACCAGCATCGTCAGTACAGTCAACATCCGAATCAACAACACCGATAACATCACAAACTCCGTCAGTTCAAGAATCACTGTGGACATCATTACGAATCAATAACGTTTATATTGTATCAACGAGTTATGAAGAATTAACTCATTTCCTCTGAAGAAATTATATGTATATTATATGTATATTATATATATATATATGTATATATATATATATATATATATATATATATATATATATATATATATATATATATATATTGAAATAAATCTTTCAGTGCTAAGCTATTGTGTGTGAATCTTAACTACTCGGTTAATTCATATTACAAATATGCAATAATGTACGTCCTTCGGCCGCAACTTAACCAGCATTAACTACAATCTCTGTCGCAATTCAACAAATTCCAATTCATAATAAATCAAGTATATATTTGATTTTACACTTTCATCATCAATGTACCCGAAACTTTTCAGATAACATCATTCGTACTTTGCGAAATTCACAAGAATTCCACGAACCGAACACCATACATCAACAAATAACGAAGTATTGATTCATAATTTTAATGTCATTAAAGAAATACTGCGTAAAAGTTATGTACTTTTTAAAGCCTTTAGGGATTATTCAATTCTAGTTTCAACCGTAAATTAAATGAGTTTAATTTAACATTAACTCATTAAATCTATGTTACATCTGAAGAAAATATACATATATATATTTTCATAAAGACTGTAATAAAATTCTTTTGTACAAAATATTAATTGTGAATTTTTTTTTTAACGGGTAGGTAATACCCGAGAGATATATAAATTCACAATTAATATGTTACATTCTTCGAATTTGATTCAGCAAATCATCCATTATACTCCCTACTTTCACAACAATATACATTCTTTTATAGAAATCAAAACAACCATACTCATTCAAAATTTAATTACATATTCTGATTTTGAAATCTCAAAATTTAACTTGAGATATGACCAAAATCATCACTCTTAGATCCTTACATCTTTCACAAGCTATAGTTTGACTTCAAAACTGTGTTAGAACATCAAATGTATGTTAACGATTACAATCTGTGTTCAAACCCTTCGAAAATTTCTGAAGACACTTCGAATGATGAGCAATCGAGATGATGATCCAACCACATGTTACCCACAGTTATGTACCCGAAAAACTCTTGAAACCAAAGTAAAAGTTTAAACAACGTATCCGCGTCAGATTCTTTGGCATTTATTAGCAAAAATAACTTTGCGACTCCTATTCAAAGTAGCCAGTTTTGTCACAGCTCCAACAAGTCAACTTCGACTTTTCAGTCAGACTAACCTTATTATAACCTTGAGATATACACCATCGTTACCAGGGAACATTTTACATTCTACCATATTATTAGCAAATGTACCAACAACTTCATTACCCTTTGACTTTAGCCTCTCCAAAAAGTCATCATAATTATTCATTGAAACCCCATCATTTACTCATTCGCATCTTGTAATGAGAATTGCCATACGAATCATTGGGAATTAGCAATCAGTATTTTGAAATCTTGCAGCATGTCTGCGCCAACAGTTATATGTGTATATATAACGTCTATCTTCTGGACTTAATTTGAATGTGAAGTTTCTGAAAAACACTCCGAACTACGAATTGGTTCTCCGAAAATGGAAAAAATGCTGATGAAGCAGCAAAAACTATAAACGACTTTAAATGGTAAAAGCTGGATGATAATGATGAAGTGTGCTGGCAAAGCGCAGAAAAAGAGAAGTTTTGGAACTGGAAAACGGATTGAGCAAAGTAGGAAGGAGGCTGTGGACAAATTACAAAGACTGAACCTGACTTTAAAGGATCCAAATGATTCAGTACCTGCTGAAGTCATTAACGAATACCTTGCTCCTGACTCTAAACCCTGCGGACAATATTCTTCATCATCCTCTGATATTAGAAATTCTAAAATATCATCATATCTTTCATTATAAATATCCTCCATATTTCTGAAGATATTTTCTTAATTTTTCTTATTTGAAATCATTTACCTCTTCGCGCTATCTGTATTACATCATAAAAGAAACTATTTTAGTTTCTAAATTCTAAAAGATTCAAGTTTAAAATAGGAATATTTTGAAGTAGTGTTGAGAACTGAAGCATGAATTAGTATAATATAATGACACTTGATCAATGTGATTATATTACAGTAAGTCATGCTGAGTTTCTAAATGGAACGTGATGATTCACAGATCATAACATGTCATAACCCATCCTTAACCATAAGAACGTGTTAGATAACGTATGATTTCATTGCGAGGTATTGACCTCTATATGCGACATTTTTAAAAGAACAACTGCATATATTTTACATTACAAACCATAATTCTTATTTTGATACAAGCTTTAGACAAAATAAAGATGATTATCGTTTAGCGATAATCTTAGACTTACAAACTTTACATGTGATGATAACAATACGATTTCTAGTATATTTTACATTACAAATCCTCCGATATGCAGTTTTATTTTTGACACAAATATGCATACTCAAGATCTTGTTTAAATTCAACATGTTGCAGCGGAAGCTTCTAATTATCACCTGAGAATAGACATGTTTAAAACGTCAACATAAAGTTGGTGAGATATAGGTTTAATGCCGGCAGCGATATAAATATAGACCACAAGATTTCATATATAAACATTTTAATAAAAATATTCTAAGTGGTTGAGCACTTGGTAACCATACTTAACATTTAATCATGTCGCATATTCCCTTTATTATGAAATCTTACTACACCGTACCAAGTGTAGTCACAAAACGAAGTACTGTGCAACCGTTGAATACTGGTCGTCCAGTCCGGTTGGGGTTGTCAGGCCCGATAGATCTATCAACAGGATTCGCGTTTACAATACCGCTGTAAATAACAGTTACCAAGCTACAGGGAAGTATGCCAGTGGTACAACTCAACGTAGAATATATTTTTCAGTTACTTGTGTCCATAACGTAAAACATAAAATACATGTATTCTCATCCCGAAATACTTAGAGTTTAAAAGTGGGACTATATACTCACTTTCGTCTTGAAGATATGTAATTTCGACTTGGTCTCCGATTGATATCACGAACCTATCCATATATAATTTATCAATATATTTCTATTTTAAGCAATCGTCACATATATATACTTTTTATACTTTTAATAGTTTTAATAATTTCTTAGTCCGTAGTTAGCAGTCCGATGTTAGTAATTCAATTTTAATGGTTCATTTTTAGGTGTTTAATAAACCCCCAATGAAATAAATAAAAACCCTCATCGTATATGTATTGGTCGAGATTAATCTTGACCCACGGTACTGGTGTTGTCAAATGACGTGTTGCGTACATAAAGTACCGGTGTTGTCAAATGACGTGTTGCGTACAATCATGGGATCTTATGATTAATCTTCTCGTATTGTTTACGGGTGATCCTGAACCATATAAAATTAAATTATGAGTACATATATATAAAATATCATGTTATTTTAAAAAGATGTGATTTATTTAATTTTCTCCAATTATTTTCGTAGCTAAACTAGTCTTAGATATCCAATCTCGTTTTGGTCATAGTTTCTTCGTTACAACTCCGTTTTCGTTGATTCAACTTGCCACTTCCTTGGATCGAGTCCCTCTTTAAGACTATGAACTGTAAATACCTTAGTTTGTATTCGAAATCACAGGTCATAGGTCAAACTTTAGTGAAACTTATGAAGTTAATCATTTTTGTTACAAAAATATCATTTAATGACCATTTTTCTAAAAATACTTATACTTTGAATTAAATCATGAAATTTTTATGTGTTAACATATTCATAAGAAATATCATTTTTCCAGAATATAAACCTCCAATTCAAAGTTCAAGATGGTTTTTAATTATCCAACCCAAAACAGCCCCCGGTTACACTCCGACGTCGTAAATTCAGTTTTTAAGGTGTTCTTTGAAAAACCAAGTTATACCTTGTTAAATTAGCATATATTTATGATATATTACAGGTCTTGAAGTATTTTAAAAGTTAAGTTAGAAGGATCTATTTAGTTTGCAAACAAGTTTGAAAACATTCAAACTATGTTCTTGTTGTTAAAATTTTATACCACAAAATAAGATAGCTATATAAATATGAATCGAATAAAATTATGAACAAGGTTACTACCTCAAGTTACTTGGACAAGGCTACTGGAAAATATAATAAATAATCTTGGGATAAAAGATTGGTGGAGTGGGATTGAAAGGTTGGAAGTAAACTTGTATTCTTGAAAGGATTATTGAAGTGTTCTTGTATGGTTTTTCTTATGATGATTAAGGGTTGTTTTTGAAGCTAAATGATGGGGAAAATGCTTGGAGATGATCAAGTATGAAGTTAAGAGTATTTTGAGAGAGAAATGGGAGTGTAAGTATGAGAAAATGGGGTGAAGAAATGGTGTGCATGCATAAAAACGTTTTTAGGTTATAAAGGAAAAAAAAATACCTAACTTTGTTTTCTTGCTAAATAATTCATGCTACTTGACAAATGGTTGGTTCCACATGTTTCTTAATAATTTAAGGCTGCTAAGGAGCAGATTTTTATTGGTATATACCAATAGTAAATACATCTAGAAGCTGCGTATGATACGGGTACATATACCCTAGATATACGTGTAGAAATCTTTGAGAAAACGGAACGAGGATTCAAATATAGCTATCTTTTGTAAATATACTTATATTGTTTTATGTATGTAAGCCCTTTAAAAGTGATAAAATACATATCTATACGATGCATGTATAAGTATTATAGGTTATAAGTATTTATGTCGAAGAACGTTACGTATAGTTATCGTTTTGAAAACTTAAGTTAGTAGTTTCAAAATATACTTATAACTCATTGTTATTAGTACCCAATGAGATGTTAAACATCCTTAGATCATGTTAAATATATATAAATACATATATATACATAAACGTATAATTATCGTATGTTATATATAGTTCGTGATATCATCGGTCAAATTGGACGGTCAAACGTTGTGTAAAACTCTTTTCAAAAACATAAATCTCAACAATTTAGATTGCTTATCATGTTGGTAAGGTTTAATTTATGTAAATATTAATCTTATAAGTATAAATTGATCAAAAAAGTCCGGGTCATTACAGTACCTACCCGTTAAATAAATTTCGTCCCGAAATTTTAAAATCGTACCTATTTTGCATCATCGGGAAACAAATGCGGGTATTTTTGTTTCATTTGATCCTCTCGCTCCCAAGTAAACTCGGGACCTCTTCGTGCATTCCAACGAACTTTAACGATCGGTATGTTGCTCTGCTTGAGCCGTTTAACTTCACGATCCATGATCTCGATTGGTTTTTCTATGAATTGTAGTTTCTCGTCAACTTGAATTTCTTCAAGAGGAATGGTGAGGTCTTCCTTTGCAAGACACTTCTTAAGGTTCGAGACGTGAAATGTATTATGTACTCCGGCGAGTTGTTGCAGTAACTCGAGTCGATAAGCTACCGGTCCAATGCGTTCGATGATCTTGAACGGGCCTACATATCTTGGGTTCAGTTTACCTCTTTTACCGAAATGTATTACACCTTTCCAAGGTGACACCTTTAGCATAACCATGTCACCGATCTGAAACTCTAATGGTTTCCTTCGGACATCGGCGTAGCTCTTTTGGCGACTACGGGCTGTTTTCAATCTCTCCTTGATTTGTACTATCTTTTCAGTAGTTTCATGTATGATCTCGGGACCAGTTAATTGTCGATCTCCTACTTCATTCCAACAGATAGGAGATCTACACTTCCTTCCGTACAATGCTTCGAATGGTGCAGCTTTAATGCTCGCATGATAACTATTATTATACGAGAATTCTGCTAATGGTAGATACTTATCCCATCCGTTTCCAAAATCGATCACACATGCCCTGAGCATGTCTTCAAGAGTCTGAATTGTTCTTTCACTCTGCCCGTCCGTTTGCGGATGATATGCGGTACTCATATCCAAACGGGTTCCTAGTGCCTCCTGTAGTGATTGCCAGAACTTTGAGGTAAATCTACTATCACGATCAGATATAATGGAAATAGGTATTCCATGCCTTGAAACTATTTCCTTTATATATAATCGTAATAATTTCTCCATTCTATCTGTTTCCTTTATAGGCAAGAAATGTGCAGATTTGGTAAGACGATCAACAATTACCCAAATGGTGTCGTATCCCCAGGCAGTCTTTGGTAACTTCGTGATGAAATCCATGGTAATACCGTCCCATTTCCATTCTGGAATTTCTGGTTGTTGAAGTAACCCTGACGGCTTCTGGTGTTCTGCTTTGACTTTGGAACAAGTTAAACATTCCCCAACATATGTTGCAACATCTGTCTACAAATTAGGCCACCAATAATGCGTCTTAAGATCTTGGTACATCTTTCCAACTCCAGGATGTATCGAATATCTTGTCTTATGTGCCTCGTTCAATATCAACTTCCTTAATCCACCCAACTTCGGTACCCAAATACGATTTGCAAAATATCGAATTCCATCTTCCCGCATAACGAGTTGCTTCTCATACTTCTTCATTATTTCATTTCCTATATTTTCTTTAGTAAGTGCTTCTCGTTGAACTTCTTTGATTTGTGAGTTGAGATTCATGCGAATTTTTATGTTCATCGCTCGTACTCGAATTGGTTCTCGTTCCTTTCTGCTTAGAGCGTCGGCCACCACGTTCGCTTTCCCGGGATGATAACGAATTTCACAATCATAGTCATTTATTAACTCAACCCACCTACGTTGCCTCATGTTCAGCTGTTTTTGATCGAAAATATGTTGAAGGCTTTTATGATCAGTAAACACAGTGCATTTAACCCCATACAAGTAGTGTCTCCATATCTTCAATGCAAACACGACTGCTCCCAGTTCTAGATCATGCGTCGTATAATTCCGCTCGTGAATCTTTAATTGTCGGGATGCGTATGCAATAACTTTCTTCCGTTGCATAAGAACGCAACCAAAACCTTGTCGCGAAGCGTCACAATATATTTCAAAATCATCGTTCCCTTCTGGTAACGATAAAATAGGCGCCGTAGTTAACTTCTTCTTTAGTAATTGAAATGCACTCTCCTGCTCAGAAGTCCATTCATATTTCTTCCCTTTTTGCGTTAACGCTGTCAACGGCTTAGCTATTCGGGAAAAATCTTGAATAAACCTTCTATAATAACCGGCTAAACCCAAAAATTGGCGTATCTGCGTTGGTGTCTTAGGAGTCTCCCATTTTTCAATGGCTTCAATTTTTGCTGGATCAACCTGAATTCCTTTGCTACTAACAACGTGGCCAAGAAATTGCACTTCTTTCAACCAGAAAGCACATTAAGAAAATTTAGCATATAGCTGTTCTTTTCTCAACAACTCTAATATCAACCTTAAATGCTGCTCATGCTCTTGCTCACTCTTGGAATAGATAAGAATATCATCAATGAAAACGATAACAAACTTATCTAAATATGGACTACAAACTCGATTCATGAGGTCCATGAATACAGCTGGCGCATTTGTCAACCCAAACCTCATGACCAAAAATTCGTAATGACCATAACGTGTCCGAAAAGCAGTTTTCGGAATGTCCTCTTCTTTGGCACGTAATTGATGATAGCCCGACCTTAGGTCAATTTTTGAGTACACACATGATCCTTGGAGTTGATCAAATAAGTCGTCAATTCTCGGTAGTGGATACCGATTCTTGATAGTTAACTTATTTAATTCACGATAATCTATACACATCCTAAAAGATCCATCTTTCTTTTTAACAAATAGAATCGGAGCTCCCCACGGTGAAGTACTTGGTCGTATGAATCCATGATCCAATAATTCTTTTAACTGACTCTGAAGTTCTTTTAACTCGGATGGTGCAAGTCTATATGGAGCACGAGCCACTGGTGCAGCTCCTGGTACTAAATCTATTTGAAATTCTACAGATCTAAATGGAGGTAATCCCGGCAACTCTTCCGGAAACACTTCAGGAAAATCTCTTGCCACAGGCACGTCATTGATGCTCTTCACTTTTTCCTTCGTTTCGACTTTATTAACATGTGCTAAGATAGCATAGCACCCTTTCTTCAAGCACTTTTGAGCTTTCAAATAACTAATGAGTTTTAGCTTTGAGTTACCCTTCTCTCCATAAATCATTACTGGCGTTTTATCCTTACGAGGAATGCGAATTGCCTTCTTGGCACACACAACTTCAGCTCCTATTTTGGACATCCAGTCCATGCCGACTATTACATCAAAACTTCCTAATTCTACGGGTATTAAGTCAATTTTAAACGTTTCTCCGGCTAAATTTATTTTACAATCACGGCAAATTTTATCGGCTTTAATTAGTTTACCATTAGCTAACTCAATCATGTACTTAGCATCTAGAGGTAATGATGAACAATTCAATTTAGCGTGAAAGTCTCTACACACGTAACTTCTATCAGCACCAGTATCAAATATAATAGATGCGGATAAGTTATTAATGGTAAACGTACCCGTAACAAGCTCCGGGTCTTCACACGCCTCTCTAGCATTAATAACAAATGCTCTCCCTCGTGCAGGTCCGATATTTTTCTCTGGATTCGGGCACTGGCTCTTATAGTGACCTTGTTTTCCACACCCATAACAAGTAATGGTAGCCAAAGCAGTTCTATTTGCATTGGTGGCAGGAGTCTTGGTACCATTTGTATTTGTAACGAGAGCCCTACAATCTTCAGCAAGATGACCCTTTCGATTACATTTGTTGCATACTACATTACAGTAGCCAGAGTGATGTTTGTGGCATCGGTTGCATAAAGGATTTTGTCCTTTATAACCAAAGCTTAAACCACTACCCGTACCTTGCGTGTTTTCTTGTTTCTTAAAAGATTGTTGTTGGTTACCTCGATCATAATTTCCATTCCACTTTCTTTTGTTACCTGATACCTTCACATCAGTATTGGATACTTTCTTATCCATGATGACCTGATCCATTAGCTCGTTTGCCATGGTTATAGCTTCATGAATTGTCTTAGGTTTCGATGCTGTAACATTTGCCTTGACCTTTTTGGGCAAACCATCTTTGTACATTTCAATCTTCCGTTCTTCGGTTGGAACCAATTCAGGACATAGCAAAACTAATTCCATGAATCGCTGATTGTAGTTGGTGATTTCAGTACCAATAACCTTCAGACTTCGTAACTCATCTTCCAACTTCTTAACCTCGTTCCTTGGACAATATTCGTTGATTAACATTGTTTTGAATTCTTCCCACGGAGTATCATAAGCTACATCTCCTCCTACAGCCTTCACATAATTTTTCCACCACGTGAGTGCACTATCTTGTAAAGTGCACGATGCATACTTGGTCATGTCCTTTTCAACACAACCACTGATTTTAAACACAGTCTCCATCTTTTCTATCCACCGGGTTAAACCAATCGGTCCTTCTGTTCCACTGAATGATGAGGGCTTGCAAGCTTGAAAAGTTTTGTAAGTGCACCCCACACGAGGATTTGGGTTAACTGCAGCACCTCTTGCAGCCTCGACCCATAACATTCTGTCATTCACTCGCTGATTGATGAGTTCCTGGATTTCTTGTTCCGTCATTCGGTTCAATCGCGGCATATTCTTCTATAAGAATGAAAAGAAAATAATTATTCACATGGAATATTATAGATGTAGTGTATATTTACAGTACATTATAGCTTATTAATAATATGAACCAGGTATTATTATAAAAGCCTTTTCTTCTTATTAGCGTTTTATAATTATATCTAGGGTAGTACCTACCCGTTAATGTACATACTTAATAGCTTAGTACAGAATCAATTACTACCATCTAAATAATACTTAACCATGGAAAATTATTGCATTTCACACTTCACTATTTTACATATGCTTATCTTACATCGAACATTAAACAAACCACACTAATAATATTATACAAAACATTATATGATCCCATGGTTTAATACGGCAGCGCATCGTTTGGTCTATTTTCTAGGACGTTTAGGTTCAAAGAATCGCTTAACGCTAATCCTGGCTGTCTGCCTATATTTTGGCTGTGGGACTGAAGAACTGGATGCCGGGATAGAACGAATAGGAATAGCGGGAATAGGGGTGGTAGTGTCTAGTGGAGTTGGTGCCACATCATTCTCACTAAACTCGGGATTTGAATTTTCTAATTCATTAGCCTTTCGTTTCTTTCCTAGTTCGAACTCGTCTTTTGTAATTTCCTGTATTTCTTCCTCGGGTTCACTTTCCTCCTCGGGTTCACTTTCCGGGTTCTCTATAGTTGGTTCATCCGGAATTTGTGAGTCTTCCCCAAAGATATCATTTTCGTCATCGGATAGGTTAATGACTGGAACACCATCTGAAGATTCTGGTTCGGAGTCGCTGAACGTGATGACAAGTTTTGAGCCCGACATCTATCACACAACAACTAACCCATTAGTACTACATAATATTTACATATAAATTTTAACCAACAATGATAAGCAATGGTTTTTAAATCAGACCCGGTCAAAGTCCAGACTTACTAATGTATCCTAACGACTTATCAGTTAGACACACTAATGCAAACCTGGTTCGCTAAGACCACCGCTCTGATACCACATGTCATAACCCGTCCTTAACCATAAGAACGTGTTAGATAACGTATGATTTCATTGCGAGGTATTGACCTCTATATGCGACATTTTTAAAAGAACAAATGCATATATTTTACATTACAAACCATAATTCTTATTTTGATACAAGCTTTAGACAAAATAAAGATGATTATCGTTTAGCGATAATCTTAGACTTACAAACTTTACATGTGATGATAACAATACGATTTCTAGCATATTTTACATTTCAAATCCTCCGATATGCAGTTTTATTTTTGACACAAATATGCATACACAAGATCTTGTTTAAATTCAACATGTTGCAGCGGAAGCTTCTAATTATCACCTGAGAATAGACATGTTTAAAACGTCAACATAAAGTTGGTGAGATATAGGTTTAATGCCGGCAGCGATATAAATATAGACCACAAGATTTCATATATAAACATTTTAATAAAAATATTCTAAGTGGTTGAGCACTTGGTAACCATACTTAACATTTAATCACGTCGCATATTCCCTTTATTATGAAATCTTACTACACCGTACCAAGTGTAGTCACAAAACGAAGTACTGTGCAACCGTTGAATACTGGTCGTCCAGTCCGGTTGGGGTTGTCAGGCCCGATAGATCTATCAACAGGATTCGCGTTTACAATACCGCTGTAAATGACAGTTACCAAGCTACAGGGAAGTCTGCCAGTGGTACAACTCAACGTAGAATATATTTTTCAGTTACTTGTGTCCATAACGTAAAACATAAAATACATGTATTCTCATCCCGAAATACTTAGAGTTTAAAAGTGGGACTATATACTCACTTTCGTCTTGAAGATATGTAATTTCGACTTGGTCTCCGATTGATATCACGAACCTATCCATATATAATTTATCAATATATTTCTATTTTAAACAATCGTCACATATATATACTTTTTATACTTTTAATAGTTTTAATAATTTCTTAGTCCGTAGTTAGCAGTCCGATGTTAGTAATTCAATTTTAATGGTTCATTTTTAGGTGTTTAATAAACCCCCAATGAAATAAATAAAAACCCCCATCGTATATGTATTGGTCGAGATTAATCTTGACCCACGGTACCGGTGTTGTCAAATGACGTGTTGCGTACATAAAGTACCGGTGTTGTCAAATGACGTGTTGCGTACAATCATGGGATCTTATGATTAATCTTCTCGTATTGTTTACGGGTGATCCTGAACCATATAAAATTAAATTATGAGTACATATATATAAAATATCATGTTATTTTAAAAAGATGTGATTTATTTAATTTTCTCCAATTATTTTCGTAGCTAAACTAGTCTTAGATATCCAATCTCGTTTTGGTCATAGTTTCTTCGTTACAACTCCGTTTTCGTTGATTCAACTTGCCACTTCCTTGGATTGAGTCCCTCTTTAAGACTATGAACTGTAAATACCTTAGTTTGTATTCAAAATCACAGGTCATAGGTCAAACTTTAGTGAAACTTATGAAGTTAATCATTTTTGTTACAAAAATATCATTTAATGACCATTTTTCTAAAAATACTTATACTTTGAATTAAATCATGAAATTTTTATGTGTTAACATATTCATAAGAAATATCATTTTTCCAGAATATAAACCTCCAATTCAAAGTTCAAGATGGTTTTTAATTATCCAACCCAAAACAGCCCCCGGTTACACTCCGACGTCGTAAATTCAGTTTTTAAGGTGTTCTTTGAAAAACCAAGTTATACCTTGTTAAATTAGCATATATTTATGATATATTACAGGTCTTGAAGTATTTTAAAAGTTAAGTTAGAAGGATCTATTTAGTTTGCAAACAAGTTTGAAAACATTCAAACTATGTTCTTGTTGTTAAAATTTTATACCACAAAATAAGATAGCTATATAAATATGAATCGAATAAAATTATGAACAAGGTTACTACCTCAAGTTACTTGGACAAGGCTACTGGAAAATATAATAAATAATCTTGGGATAAAAGATTGGTGGAGTGGGATTGAAAGGTTGGAAGTAAACTTGTATTCTTGAAAGGATTATTGAAGTGTTCTTGTATGGTTTTTCTTATGATGATTAAGGGTTGTTTTTGAAGCTAAATGATGGGGAAAATGCTTGGAGATGATCAAGTATGAAGTTAAGAGTATTTTGAGAGAGAAATGGGAGTGTAAGTATGAGAAAATGGGGTGAAGAAATGGTGTGCATGCATAAAAACGTTTTTAGGTTATAAAGGAAAAAAAAATATACCTAACTTTGTTTTCTTGCTAAATAATTCATGCTACTTGACAAATGGTTGGTTCCACATGTTTCTTAATCATTTAAGGCTGCTAAGGAGCAGATTTTTATTGGTATATACCAATAGTAAATACATCTAGAAGCTGCGTATGATACGGGTACATATACCCTAGATATACGTGTAGAAATCTTTGAGAAAACGGAACGAGGATTCAAATATAGCTATCTTTTGTAAATATACTTATATTGTTTTATGTATGTTAGCCCTTTAAAAGTGATAAAATACATATCTATACGATGCATGTATAAGTATTATAGGTTATAAGTATTTATGTCGAAGAACGTTACGTATAGTTATCGTTTTGAAAACTTAAGTTAGTAGTTTCAAAATATACTTATAACTCATTGTTATTAGTACCCAATGAGATGTTAAACATCCTTAGATCATGTTAAATATATATAAATACATATATATACATAAACGTATAATTATCGTATGTTATATATAGTTCGTGATATCATCGGTCAAATTGGACGGTCAAACGTTGTGTAAAACTCTTTTCAAAAACATAAATCTCAACAATTTAGATTGCTTATCATGTTGGTAAGGTTTAATTTATGTAAATATTAATCTTATAAGTATAAATTGATCGAAAAAGTCCGGGTCATTACATAACATCATCATGTGCCATGTTATACGACTCTTGTATTCTATTTAACCTCTAAAATATCAAGAAAATATTTCTTGATGATTCGGCCTTTTCCAAGGTATTCTAGTAATTTGACAAGTCAAGATCGTGCCATCACAATTTCCTTCCTAGAACATTAACAATGTTCATTCCGAAATTCATATCTGTGAATTCTGGACCATTACAAGCGGTGCTTAATCGCAAGAAGAAGAAACGAAAGGACAAAACTCCGAAATAGAAATTGGGGTATAAATTGCAGAAAATAAAAGAGAGCATTAACTGTGAATGATAATGATTATAGAAGACAGAAGCAGAGACTTTGAAATATAAGGGAACATATAAAGCTCAACGACAAACCAGAAATTATAAACCATATATCGATGCATATAGCAATATAAAGACACGGGAGAACTAGAAACACTATAAACCCAAGAGTATAGTAGAAGTAAATAGATTCTTCCGGCAGTAGATGAAAAAGAAGAATGACCGATATGAAAGTTAGAAGTATATCGAGAATCAGAGCTGAATGAAGCATATTGATGAATACTTTAAAATATGAGTTGAGGGGGAAAGAATAGAAGGTGATGAAACATGACTAGGAACTTAGAAATCAACAGATTTAACTCACACAATGGCAGAATAAGTGAATCAAACCCTCTAGTGAATAGGTTAAGTTTTTTTTTGATTAATTTAGTCAAACCACAACTAAATCAAGTGTGATTAGATCAACACGTAGAGCTATTATTCACCACATGGGTGATTTGGACTGAGAGAGAATCGGAGGAGCTCACTAGATCTGAGTGTGTGTAACAAATAAGAGGCTTAACCTAAAATGAAGAACATAAGACTTTATATACCCCTGTTGTTGACTCACCCATACGATTCATTCATCACACGTACGAGTTGGCTTCATCAGCCGTACGGGTGATCACTCACTCGTGTCTTCTCATTTAGGTTGTAATTGTGACTTAGCTCAGCATCAACCGTGCGTATGAGTCTGTCAGTCGTACTAGTGAGGCTTCACTCGTACGCCTGACTAAGTCTAACATAGTCAAACATCTAAATCTCGTTCCTGCAGTTCCTGTAATCACATACAAACACAGGATAATAATGAGCAATCATGGTGGCCTGTAAACTGTTGTACCTGCAATGGATGTGGGTAGATGTCTAGGGACTTGCATAAAATGCATCAACAGAAGGTGTGAGTTGTAAGGAAACGAAGGAGGTGAATTTATAAGAAAATCTCCGACAGAATAATTAAAATGGACGATCGCATTTAAAGCGGATCCTAATTTCCTTGATTACCAGAGAGTCAAATCTTATTAAGAAGATTTTCTTCAAATCCCTTGAAATCTGGGAATCAATCATATCTACGTCAAATGATAAGATGAATCTACACTTACTCATTTCACTCTTCTATGTTAGCTTCATTCGTACTCTTCATATAAATGGATTGTTTATCCAAATTATTCGCTGATGATAAAAATCTAATTTTCAGCCCGTATGTATCATGAAAACATACTTATTATCATTCACGACCTTTCCACTTAAATTTCGAGACGAAATTTCTTTAACGGGTAGGTACTGTGACAACCCAGAAATTTCCAACCAAATTTAAACTTTAATCTTTATATGTTTCCGACACAATAAGCAATATTTGTTAAGTTAAAATTCAAGAATTTTAAACTATGTTCATACATTCATTCAACCTCGACCAAGTTCCAACGATTCACGAACCATTAAACGAATATGATTATATATGTATATGTGTATATATATTATAACTTGAAACGTAAACGAAATATTAGATTAAATACTTTATATGATTGTATCTGTTTCAAAATGTTTATCAATGGAATTAGAAGATAAGATCAACTGATTGAATTATCAGATATATTAAATTATGATTACAAGTCTCTGTTGAAAGGCCCATGTTGATTTGAGAAATCTTTCCATTTTAACAATATTCGGAAAATGGTAAAGTAATTTATAAATAAGAACAAATTGTCAATCATTGAGAACTAGTTAAAGGATAGTGGAAGATTGAATCTCATAAAGACTCGATTGATCTATTTAGTTTCAAACGTACAAAAACGTTTTCAGTTTAAAAAGAACTTTATTATTAAAACGTATATAACTTTTATAAATATCTAGAGCCACTTTTGACAACTCATTACTTAACTAGTATGATAAAGATAACGATATTTATATTTTATTTTATTAAATATATATAACGATTTAAATTAATATTATATATATTTATACGCGTATAATACGTACATAGTTTTATACTTTTACTATACTTAAACTTTACCTTTACTTTATTTTTACTTTACTTTAACTTTAATAATTCACTTTAATAATTTATACTTTAATAATTCACTTTAATAATTCATACTTTAATAATTCACTTTAATAATTCATACTTTAATAATTCTCTTTAATAATTCATACTTTAATAATTCATTTTAATAATTCAAAAATCTATTATAAATAGAATTCAATAGGTTTCATTATTTCATAGAAACTTGAAAATATTTTTCTCTAAACTCTCTCAATCGATTTACATATATATATTTACTCCGTATTATTTCAAGATATTATTAGTATACATAAAATATTACGACGGAGTGTTGTCCGAGTGATTTCGAAATTGTTTTTCGAGTAGGATAGGATTAAGGAAATTATGGGTTATAGCTATGGAGGTGATTGAGTATGGTTCATGGGTATGCTCGTGAGGTCAATATAGTGTTTATCATTTCCGTTGCGTCTACGTACCTTTCCTGCAATATTGAATCTCAATATTGATACGTGAGTACTCATAATTTAACTTTTACATACTAATAGTGTATGCCTGACTAGTGCTCGAGTATTTAGGATTATGCATGCTTGTACTTTTGATATTGCCCTTAGACAGGTTAGGTTGAATCTTAAATTAGTTACACTTGCGGTTGAGATAAGGTATAAGATATGCATGTCCTTGGAAAGCTAGCGAAAAATTAAGAACTTTTCCTTTAGATATCGAATGGTTTCGATGAACGGATTAGAAGTTATAATCAATTGAATTTTCGATATTTTTATTAAAAATGATTATTATTATCGTCGTTTTTATCGTCGTTCTAGTTTTATCTTATTATTATCATTATTATTATCTTTATCAATAAAAGGGATTTATCATTAAAAATTGTTTTTTTTATTACTATCGTTATTATCGTTAAAGTTATAATTAGTATTATTATTATTATTATCCAATTATCATTATTATTATTATTATTATTATTAGTATTATTATTATTATTATCATTATTAATATATATATATATATATATATATATATATATATCATTATTTAAAAATGGTTATTGTTATTGTTATTATTATTATTACTATATTATCATTAAGATAATTATTAGTATTATCGTTAATAATATTATAGTAACTATCATTATTAATATTAGTGTAATTAAAACAAATAATTGTAACACCTAAATATTTTGATTATTATTATTATCATTATTATGAACACGATATAAAAGACGATTAAAAGCTATTAAACGAAACGATTAGGAAATAATGAGTAAGAGTATCATGATGAAATTAAAATATTATAAGATATTAATTTAGATAAAATTATCGTTCTTATTATTTTTATCATTACTATTATTATTAAAAGTATCGTTAGTATTAAAACTATCATTTTAACAAAAATTATCATTTTAATAGAAATGTCATTGTTACTATAAAATATCATTATTATTATTATTTTAAATAGAATTATTATTTTAAAGATAATATTAAAAATTATCGTAAATATTAAAGTTATCATAATTAGAATTATCGTTTTATCATAATGTCATCTTAGTAATTATAAATATTGATATTTTTATAATAATAATTATTATTACAAAATAATACAACTTTTACTTACTATCATTATAGATATTATTTTATCAAATAAATATGTGATACAAACATATTTTACTACGTGTAATAACTTACTTTAATAATACCTATCATATTATCTTTATGATATTAAATGAACCCTATAAATTTTATTACTTAATATATATAAAAGTATATTTGATTATATAAATTTAATATAAAATTTTATTTATTAATAAATAAATTATATTATTTACTCTAATAAATCTTTTTAAAATATTTAAAAATATAAAACGACGATATTTAAACTATATATTAATCATGTATAGATTTTTAGAAATTATTTTGAGTCAAATTTACTTTTGTTGACTTTTGCATATTAGTCTCGAGCATTAGGATTGTGGTACACTATGACTTGACCTAATTTGTTAGACAAATATTGACCAACATATAAATATATATAATTAATTTAGGTTCGTGAATCTAAGGCCAACCTTGCACTTGTTCAATGACGTTATATGTATTTTTACTACGAAATACAGTATGGTGAGTTTCATTTGCCTTTTTACCCTTTATATTTTTGGGCTGAGAATACATGCGCAACTTTTATAAATGTTTTACGAAATAGACACAAGTACGTGAAACTACATTCTATGGTTGAATTATCGAAATCGAATATGCCCCTTTTTATTAAGTCTGGTAATCTAAGAATTAGGGAACAGACACCCTAATTGACGCGAATCCTAAAGATAGATCTATTGGGCCTAACAAACCCCATCCAAAGTACCGGATGCTTTAGTACTTCGAAATTTATATCATGTCCGAAGGAGGATCCCAGAATGATAGGGGATATTCTTATATGTATCTAGTTAATGTCGGTTACCAGGTGTTCACCATATGAATGATTATTTTTGTCTCTATGCATGGGACGTATATTTATGAGAACTGAAAATGAAATTCTTGTGGTCTATTAAAATGATGGAAATAAATGATTATGATAAACTAATGAACTCACCAACCTTTTGGTTGACACTTTAAAGCATGTTTATTCTCAGGTGTTAAAGAAATCTTCCGCTGTGCATTTGCTCATTTTAAAAATATTACTTGGAGTCTTTCATAGCATATTTTGAAGAACGTTGCATTCGAGTCATTGAGTTCATCAAAGATTATTATTAAATCAATTTATAGTTGGATAGTGGATATTATGAAATGGTATGCATGCCTGTCAATTTTCGATGTAAAGAAAGTTTGTCTTTTAAAAACGAATGCAATGTTTGTAAAATGTATCATATAGAGGTCAAATACCTCGCAATGTAATCAACTATTGTGAATCGTTTATAATGTATATGAACGGGTCCTTTCAAACAGTACCACCAACATCAGCACCGACAGCACCAGTACCGCCGACAACACAAGCCTCAACATCACAAACTATACCTCGAGCATAATCTTAATTCTACATCTCGTTCTACATCGATAATCTTCATTCTACGTATCGTTCTACCTCATTTATCTTCGTTCGACATGGCAGTTATGTAATTTTTAATGTTTTAGAGATTATGTACTCTAGTTCTAACCGTAAATCAGATGAGTTTAATATCATATTAACACATTAAATCCATGATTACATCTGAAGAAAATATATATGTAAGTATATTTTCATAAAGATTGTAATTAAAAATCCTTTTGTACAAACTGTTAATCGTGAAAATATTTTAACGGCTAGGTAATACGCGAGAAATATTTAGATTTCACATTAATAAGTTACACTGTACATTCTTCGAATCTGATTCAACAGTCATTTACTATCCTACTTACATCCACAGATATACGTATCCATTCACCTCAGAATAACCATTTTCATTCAATTTCATATTTGGATTTTAACCTATCAGAATCCAACAAGTGGCATAATGAAGAAAACATTGGACAAAATAATATTTTTTAGAAACAAACAAATTAACTATGAGAAATTCTGTTAAGAATCCACGCTAACTATGCCTAGTTAACTGTTCCTAGCTAACTGTTCCTAATTCCCTATTACATTTTAATCATCGCAATTTAATTATCGCAATTTAATTATCGCAATTTATTTATCGCAATTTAAATTCTCGCAATTTTATTTATCATCATTTAATTTCTGTTATCTATTTTACGCACTTTTAATATCGTCGGATAAATCGGGACACATATACAATGTTTTGACATATCATATCGACGTCATCTATATATATTATTTGGAATAACCGTAAGTCACTCTATATTGTGGTAATGATCGAGTTAGCATATAAAGGATCGAGGTTGATTCTAAAATAATATATATACTTTGAGTTGTGATCGAGTCTGAGACATGTATACAATGGGTAATGACACGTATTAATTAATTCGAATATAATATATTAAACTATATATAAATTATTGAACCACTAACTGTGGACTACTAACTGTGGACTACTAACATTGGACAATTAAAATGAATTAAAATATTGACTATAACATATGAAACTAAACATTTCTTCAAGTTTGCCACTTGATTTTATCTTAAACATCTTTTGTATTTTGAAGATTACCATCAGCGTTTAATCATCTAAAAATACAATTCTCTTGAAACCACCTTGGATTGATAACTGATGATTCATATATGGTAGCATTAAATGCAGAGGAAACAGTAAAATTGTAGATGGTCTAAACAGCCAAAAGTTTGATAATAAAGAATGGGAGGTTGGGAATGCTCGATAGAAAATTTGGTACTGAAAAATGGATTGAGCTAACCCTGAAGGAGACCGAGGACAAATACAAGGACCAAACCCTATATTCAAAGAATCCAGATAATTCTGTATCCGATGAAATCTTTAGAAAATATCTTGATCCGTACTCATGTTAAATCTTGTGGAAAATCTTTCTTCATCAACATTCGATCTTAGAAATTCTGAAAATATCATCATAAATATCTTTGATATTTTTGAGGAGATTTTCATAACTATACTTGTCCAAAATTATTTATCTCTTCATGCTATCTATATTACATCAGAAAAGAAACTGTTTTAGTTCCTAAATTCTATAACCTTCGAGTTTAAATTATAATTAATTTCTAGAGAAGTGTTGGGGATTGAAGCATTATTTAGTATAATATAATGACGCCCGTCCAATGTAATTATATTACAGTAAGTAATGCTGAAATTTCTAATGGAACATGATGATGGTTCACAGATCACACCCTCATCATGTGCCATGTTACATAACTCTTTCATTCTACTTAACCTCTAATTATATCAAGAAAATATTTTCTTGATATTTCTATCTTTCTGTGATTTCTGGTAATTTAACAAATCAAATCGTGCTAATACAACTTCTTTCTTAGAACATTAGTCATGTTCATTCGAAATTCAAAATTTAATCTAAAAATCCGAGATGTCTCGATCGCTCTACTTAGACTCTGGAAGATAAATAAAAGCATGGAGCTTCGGAAAATAATTAAGAATATGAGCAACATCAAACAAGAAATTACAAACCGTGTATATCTATGCGAATAACAAGATAAAGACACGGGAAAATCAGAAACACTATAACCCCAAGGCAGTAGTAAAAGTAAACAGATTCCTCCTGTGGTAAATGAAAAAGAAGAACGACAGATGCGATAGTCAGAAAAATAGCAAGGATCAGAACATGATTGAGCATATTAACGAATATTTTGGAAGTATGAAGTGAGAAAGAAAATATAAGAGTAGTGATAATAAGGAAACAAAGAATGTGAATTTACAGTGAAATACCAGACAAAGCAATCAAGGCAGATTACCACATTTAATTAAAGAGATCATAATATCCTTGAATTTCGAAGAATTAAATCTTATATAGATTATGAGGATTTTCTCCAATTTCCTTAAATTTCGAAAATTCACCGTATCTACGTCAAAAGTTAAATCTCTATCTCAATCTTTTGTGATAGCTTCACTCGTACGCTTCAAGAAATTGAATTATTTTATCAATATTACTCAATGTTGATAAAATTCTATTTATCAACTCATAACCGTCATGAAAACATTTTTATTGTTAGCCATGACGACCTCGATCAAATTTCGGGATGAAATTTCTTTAACGGGTAGGTACTGTGACGACCCGGAAAATTTCGACTATTTTTAAACCAAACTCTCGATACAATGTAATATTTTTGACACGATAAGAAAAGTCTGTTAGATTGAGTCTCAAAATTTTTGAACTGTTGCATATATATTCAATTGACCTTCAACCATTCTCGACGATTCACGAAAAATTAATTGTAAATAGATATGTGTGCATATAAAAATAGATAATAATTTGAAATATAATTTGAAGTATTATATGTTGTTGTTATTAAAATTAATAATGTAAAATAAAATAAAAATAGAATATTATAATAATTATTATTTAAAATATATCAATATATATAATTGAAGTATATTAAATATATATATGTGATTTCGAATTCATTTAATAAACGATTGTAGCACTCGATGGTTATTTGAACAAGTTGAATTCCAACTTATATGATTTTAAGAATTAACGGTGATCCAAAAATGAGTGATATAATTTATAGGCATATTAGAAATGTATTTAGGATCTAATTATTATATTTTAACACTTTTTATATTTTACCCTGAATCGAGCGCGGACAATGGATTTAATTTTTATTTAATAATTTTAAACAATTAATGACCACTTTTATAAAATAATGATCAGAATACTTAATATGAAATTTGGGATTTTTCCGAAGACTTTTATTCGTTGCTGATTAACGATGGAGCACGATATTATATTCGCGTTAAAAATCGTCGGTAGTTAAAAGCCAAATATATTGCTGCTACCTATTCATGTACTATTAATGATTGAATTATGATTTAAATTCAGATATTGTGTTTGTTTTCTCTTTATTCCACTGGCTTTTCTATTCAATCACAGATATGTTTACTGTTTCTCTTATTTGATTCCTTTCCCCACCATTTTGTCTATCCCCATTCTAATATATATACATAATACGGAGCATTATATGATTAACCCTACCATCACCTTTTGACACACCCATTTAACAAACTCAAATATCTTTTGACAAACTTCACCAACCATGGGTATTCTTGCATATCATGCTCAAGCTACGGCCACCACACTGCCGCCACCAGAGAACCATCACCAACCACCATCATCAAGCTTTCCACCACCTCATCGGTCACTTTCCATCTTCTTCAATTAAACCATCACCATCAACAACAAGAACTATCATCATCCATAACCACCTTACCACCACCAACATCACTCTCTTAAACCCATTTCATGTTTCTTTTTGTTTATGTAGATGCAAAACAATCGATCACCATAAAACTCTCATCACTCTTTCTCTTGTAGCCGGGAAACCATCCTCTTCTATATTTTTTTGTCAACCAAAAACAACCATCACCCGTTTTGCTATCCTGTTTCTCTTACCACCACTCGACCATCATTCACCGGACATTAAACACCAACGTTTTTTATTTTTTTATTTTTTTGTTTCTATTGCTACTACTCGATTTCTGTTTGCAACTCAAACACCACGAATCATCATAACCACCGGTTCTACCTGTTTAATTCATTCATACAACCAAACACCAACATCACTGAAACTCTGCTCACGTTATATTTCTGTTCAAGAAAGGTTATGAACCAACACACCTCTTTTTATTTTGCTATTGCTGCTGCGTTTAGCTTTCGGTTACAAAACAACTAAAACACCATGAAATTGATAATTAAGCGATTCACGATCATCAAACCCACCTGCTACAATTAATCGAGAACAACCATTATTACATGCTTTGATTCCTAATCTTGCAGCTGTGATTCTCTGTTTCCATTTTTAATTTGAAACCACCATAACCTTCAAACTGGTATATCTACTTGTTTACTGTTTCGGTTCAATCAATATCAAGAACAAACCATCTTCAACCATCCCATCGTGAACTCACCTTGTTCTCCACATTCAACCTAAAGCCACAACGAAACCACAACCATAACCAATTTCCATTCTATTTGTCGTTCGTTTCTTTATCGGTGAATAACAGGACAACAATCAACCGCTAGTTGTTTATGCTTACAAACTATTTTTTTCTGTTTTGTCATTAACAACTGTCGCCACCACTCTCAACATCTATTAAACGGATTTGTTTCGGTTTAAAAACACCACAACCACCAGCCACAATCTCTTTCCTTCTCTCTCTCTCTCTCTCTCTCTCTCTCTCTCTCTCTTATTTCTCTGTAATTCAAGATGGCCAAACACCTCATGATTTCAGATGTTTCTGTTATTCTCTTCTGTTTATGGAATTGGTCGAATATAACCACCATTACTTTCTAATCACATATTACTCGCTACTACTATTGCTCAATTGAACTCTCCACGAACACAAACAAACTCATCAAAAGCATCTACTGTTGTTACTTCTATTTCTGTTTTTCTGATTCTAGAAACCATAAACGATCAAACCTATCAACTAACGACTGCTGCAGCTGTGTTCTTTATTTTTATTTTTTTCTTTCTGTTTAATATTACGGGGACAGCAACGATAATGACGATTTAATAAAGATATGTTTTATTTAAATCATCGAAGACCCCACTCCCTTTTGTTACTGTCGAGCTTTTTGGAGAAGAACCCTACTCGGTTATATTTTTTTTATTCGCTACAGCACCCATCACCGAATCCTTATTTAATGGAACTTGGGCTGTTATATTTCTTTCTCTGTTTCAACTTGATCAGAAATATGATAATGTCTGTTGGGCCGAGAGTGGGAAACTATTTTTGGTTGGGCTTGGGTTATTGTTGTTGGGCCGAAGGATTGGGCCAAGTTGTAAGATGAAAACGGGTTAAATATATTTATGATGCGGATAATATCTGAAAAACAAGATAGCGTGAATGGTTAAGGTTGTGAAGGGTTAGCGGGAGGTCGTGGGTTCGAGCCCGGGCCGGGGCGTTTTTCTTTTTAAGGCTTGTTTCATTAAGGTAGCTCTTTTATTATTATTATTATTATTATTATTATTATTATTATTATTATTATTATTATTATTATTATTATTATTATTATTATTATTATTATTATTATTATTATTATTATTATTATTATTATTATTATTGTTATGCTAAGTATTGTTATTATTAACATTATTATTATGATTATTATTAACATAAATATAATTTTTATTATTATTATTATCATAATTATTAGTATTACTATTATTAGTAGTATCATTATGATTAAAACCAATATTGTTATTATTATTATCATTATTATTATAAACATCATTATTTATAAAACTATCATTATTTGCATTATTATGAAAAGTATCATTTTAGTAAAAGTATTATTTTTATTAAAAATTATTATTATCAATATTATTAAAATAATATTTTTTGTAAAATTACCATTTTTATTACTATTTAGGATTATTATTATTATTATTATTATTATTATTATTATCATTATTAGTATTAGTATTATTTTTAGAGGCATTACTATTATTTTTATCACTAATATTATTATTATTATTACTATAATTAATATTATTATCAGTATTATTATTAATATTATCATTATAATCCAATACAACCTTTGTTACTATTATTGATATAAAAATATACTTAATAATATTACATATAAGTATGTACTAATCATATTAACATTTTTTAACAAATTAGATATTTTTAATATATATATTGATATAACTATATAAATATTAATCATTTTAAATATATACACAAATTAAATATATATAATACATAATTTAATATATAATATATAAATCTGTTCGATTATGATTATATGTGTTAATATATATACAAATGATATAAGTTCGTGAATCCGAGGCCAATCCTGCATTGTTCAGTATCGTCGTATCCATATTTTTACTACAAAATATCGTATTGTGAGTTTCATTTGCTCCCTTTTTAAATACTTTTGCAATATATATTTTTGGGACTGAGAATACATGCGCTTTTATAAATGTTTGATGAAATAGACACAAGTAATCGAAACTACATTCTATGGTTGAATGATCGAAATTGAATATGCCCCTTTTAGCTTGGTAGCCTAAGAATTAGGGAACTGGCCCCTAATTGATGCGAATCCTAAAGATAGATCTATCGGGCCCAACAAGCCCCATCCAAAGTACCGGATGCTTTAGTACTTCGAAATTTATCATGTCCGAAGGGAGTCCCAGAATGATGGGGATATTCTATATGCATCTTGTTAATGTCGGTTACCAGGTGTTCAATCCATATGAATGATTTTATAGCAGTGAGCAGACCTGCACAGATTGATTATGAAAAATGAAAATCTTGTGGTCTATTGAAATTATTGAAATGATTGTTTAAGATAAACCTATGAACTCAACAACCTTTTGGTTGACACTTTAAAGCATGTTTATTCTCAGGTATGGAAGAAATCTTCCGATGTGCATTTTCTCATTTTAAAGATAGTACTTGGAGTCGTTCATGGCATATTTAAGATAGTACCTCGCAATGGGAACAAATGTTGAAGACTTCGTCCAGGTGGATTAGGACGGGTCGCTTCAAAACCCTCACGGTGTACCTTGCTACTTCCTCCGAGGCAATAAGCTCGATGCTAATCTCCGATAGGGGTAAAACTCAAATGTTGGTATACTTCGTAAGCAAAGTATTACAAAACGGGGAAGTAAACTACCCGGCAATGGAGAAGCTAATCTATGCCCTGGTGCACACGGCAAGACGGTTACGGCGATATTTCCAAGCACATCCGATACAGGTCCTCACAGTTCAACCTATCAAACACGTCCTAACAAGGCCTAAGATATCTGGAAGGATGGAAAAATGGGCAATTGAAATTGGCGAGCATGAAATCAGCTTTCTCCCAAGGAATTCAGTCAAGGGCCAAGTTAAAGCCGACTTCCTGGTAGAGCTCCCTTCCGATATGATCAAACATGGTGAAACCCCCTTTACAAGAAGGGACGAGGATGAATTCTGGGAACTATACACATATGGGGCATCTTTCAAGGAACGAGCCGACATAGGCCTGCTTCTGGTATCCCCGAACTGAGAGGAAATAACTTACGCCATCCAGCTAAAGTTTGCCGCCTCAAATAATGAATCCGTGTACGAAGCACTATTAGCCTGTTTACGCCTAATAAAAAGTATCGATGTACAAGAACTCATGACTTATGTTGACTCACAACTAGTAGCAAGCCAGATGAATGATAGTTTCAAAGTAAGAGACACATCAATTCAAAAGTACCTAGAGCTCGCAAAATCGCTAGTCAAAAACATCGTAGCATTTGAAATCAAACAAATACACCGTAATCGCAACAAGAAAGCAGATGCTTTAAGCAAACATGCCTCCCTGATATACGATCACTTCACCATAAAGGTCATGGGGGAGGTACTGGAAAGAAAGTCAATCGACGAAGATACCCTCATTACAATAATCACAGAAGAAGATTGTTGGATGACACCTTTCACACGATACCTCACCGATGGTACCCTCCCGGAAGATAAACTACAAGCTCGTAGGATCCGGATGCGTGTACCAATGTATCACTTCAAAGATGGCATCCTGTATAGAAAGTCATTTACTGAGCCATATTTGAGATGCATTGGAGCAATGCAGGCAAAAGAAATCATACAAGAAATCCACGAAGGAGCCTGCTCGACACACTCTGGCTATGGAACAATAGTCAGCTTGATCAAAATAATGGGTTATTTCTGGCCACACATGTACCGGGACACATACAATTTGATCGTGAACTGCGAGGCATGCCAAATACATACCCCCGTCAACAGATCCCCTCGACGTAACATGGTCCCAATACACGCTGCTTGGCCATTCTGCAAATGGGGGATCAACATTGCCGGTCCATTCCCAGGGGGTGTTGGGAACGTTAAGTTCCCAGTCATCGCAATTGATTATTTTAAAAAGTGGGTCGAAGCAAAACCGGTAAGCACGATTATCGGAAGAAAAATCCTAACCTTCGTATGGGAGGATATCGTTTGTCATTTCGGCTTACCACGCGAAATAGTCAGTGATAAAGGAACACAATTCGCACACAATCCATTTAAATATTGGTGCATAGACACGGATATTCAACAATCGTTCACTTTCGTGGCATATCCACTGGCCAACGGACAGGTCGAGGTAACTAACAGTGACATCGTTGCCGGAATAAAGGCTAGACTAGGTAAACACCGACAAGGATGGGTGGATGAACTCCAACACGTACTATGGGCACACCGGACAACACCAAAAGATAGTACAAACAAAACTCCATTCAGTCTGGTATACGGCACTGAAGCGATTATCCTGGTTGAAGTGCGTGTCCCGACCAAAAGAATAACAATGTTTGATGAACAGAAACCTAGACACTCTTGAAGAACGACGGACAATAGCACATATCCGGCAGGCAGAGAAGAAGCAAAAAATCGCAAACCACTACGACAAAAAGGTCAAACCACTAGACTTTCAGCTACACGAGTTAGGGTTACGAAGCAATGAAGCAACGAAGCCAGCCGACAGCAAGATGTCGGGAAACTGGGCCCATGATGGGAAGGACCTTACAAAGTTGTCGGCATAACCGACTATGGCGCATACCATCTGGAAACACCAGACGGAATCCCGTTGCAACGCCCTTGGCACGCCTTTCATTTAAAAAAATATCATGTGTAATCTACCTGTAACCGGGAGGGCTGATCACCCACCCGGGTAACAGAAGTATCACACATTTATGTATCAAAAGTATTTCTAAGTATAAGTTCACAATAAAATTGCATTTTACATACTTGTACTCTGTAGAAACTCTGAATATGACACAAACACAATCAAAAGTATTTTGGCATATTTCAGACCTACCACCAGAAGAAATGCCTTATAGCTTTCGTTGGTAGGAGGATACCTCTCGAAGAACCTTCTCGGATAATGAGAGCATCTGACCAAATCATTGATGGTACAGTTTTACCGTATAAACATCTCGACCATGCTCATGTGTAGTCTAGATATCTACGTTATTGTCATGACATAGCAAACAACTCAAAATACAAATAAACTAGTTTACACACGAGACATAACAAATGTAAAAACATTACATTCACGACAAAAGAAAAACACAACCGAGTGCATATCTTTACGGTTGATAGGTTACAATATCTTCCACTGATGAATTCTCATCCCTACAAATCCTATCTAATTCTTCGAAGCTAATCTGGGCAAGAGCCTCATGCGCTTGCCGGCATTCTTCAACACAAGAAGAACTTAACCTGCTCTTCATTCTTTCGGCTGCACTACCAGCCGGCAAAAAACACTGCACTCATCTTAGCACCTCAAAGGTGGTTAATTTCTTGATGGCCTCTATATAAAAATTGAACGGCCGATGTACAAGAGAAGACTTCAATAGGCAGGCAAAAACTATGGGAATACCAAACTGCAGACGGGGAAGCTCACCAAGTATTACCGACACCTTCTCTGACAACTTCTTATTATCATCCGAGAGAAAGGCAACCATCTCCTTCTCTCAGGCCAATTCCGTCTTCGAAGCCTCCAATGCTTCCCAGCAGGCTTGCAACTCCTCCCAGGACAAAGACAAAGCCAAGGCCCCCTTGGTTGACTCGAGTTCCCTTTCAAGTAGGGTGTTATCGCTCGACAACTCTACCATACGCCGGTTGTCATTCTCAAACATCACACAGTGCTCATGAATGCGACGAGCGCCGTCCTCACTCCGATCTAACTCGTCTATCGTAAGATGTTGGGCAAACACACCTTCTCTGACAACTTCTTAATTATATGCATTTCTTTTCTAAGCTTTTCTATTTGCCTTCCTAGGTTACCCAATTGTGCGTTCATAGATTTAATCATATCTTCAGAATCATAAGTAACATATTTTACCGAACGAGAAATGTCTAAGTCTTGATGCCATTCATGGGAATGAGCAGCTAACTTATTAATTAACGATTCAGCTTCTTCAGTAGTTTTATTCATGATATTTCCTCTAGCAGATGTATCAATCTCTCTCCTTGTAGCTATATCACAACCTTTGTAGAAAGTAGTTACCTTTTTAAACGTATCCAACCCATGTTGTGGACAACCCCTAAGCAATTGACCAAATCTAACTCAAGCATAATAAAATGTCTCATTAGATTTATGAAAAAAATTAGCAATTTCAGTTAGAAGGGTGACAGTTTTGGATGCAGGAAACGAGTTAAAATTTTTTCAACCATAGTATCCCAGCTAGTGATATCTCCTTCGAGCAAAGAATTTAAGCATTCCTTAGCTTCATCTTTTAATGACCACGGAAACAAACGAAGATAAATTGTATTACTTTCAACAATAGTGATATTAAACATATTGCAGATATCCTTGAAGTTTCGAATGTGAGCGTTAGCATCTTCTTTTTCAGTACTCCTAAATTGGTTATCCTTAATCAAGTGAATGGTATGACTCTTAATATCAAAATTTTCTTTTATAACTGGCTGAGTAATGGCGTGACCTAATCCCTCTCGACCAGCTTTTATTAGTGCTTCCATTGAATTTTCAGTAGTCATTTCAATTCTGAATCAAAAAGAGTTCCCAAATTAGAATCAGGACTAAACGGTGTACTAGACAGTGGACTATCATTAATTTGAGAAGTAGTTCCTTCATCGAAGTTTAATTTCCTAACAATGTTCGACTCTTTAGAATGTTTAAATAGTATATCGGGATTGGGTAATGATGTTATGCGAGGTGTATACGAAATAGTTATATTTATACTACGAAATACTATTAAATACGATACAATTTTACACAAGTTATTTATTTATTTATAGAGTGGATATACCTAAACCTTGCTACAACACTATAGGCAGTGTACCTAATCATACAGTAGTGTAGTTTTTAGTAAGTCGGGTTCGTTCCACAGGGAGCTAGCCAAGTTTAACGCTATATTTTTAAAACTATATTTGTATATATATATATATATATATATATATATATATATATATATATATATATATATACACACATAAGTAATATGATTATTATTATAAAAGGGGGGTTTTACCGTTTAATGACCGGTTTGTCGATTTTATGTTTTAAGTCGTAATTAAAACCTAATGTAAAATATTAAAATTAAATATAACTTAATTTAAAGGGTAAAGTAAATGACGATAATTAAAGTGCGATAAATTAAAGTGCGTTAAATAAAATGACGATAAATAAAATTGCGATGATTAAAAAGTACGATAAGATATAAAATAAAGAAATTATGCTTATTTAAACTTCCGTAATCATGATGTTTGACGTGTTGATTTTAATTTATTACCATGGATTAATTGTCCTTTGTCCTGGATTATTCAATATGTCCATACGGTTTTTGTCCATAACAGTCCATCAGTCACAAATATAAAGTGCGAGTGTCCTCGTCAAATTATTCTTATACCCGAAGTCAAATATTCCAACTAATTGGGGACTTAAACTGTAATAAGGTTTTAATACATTGTTAATGATTACACCAGGTTATCGACTGTATGCAATCCAAGGTTTTAATACTTTATTATCAATTACACCAAGTGTCCTTGTATGTAATCCACCCCTGTTTTAATGAGTCCATTGACTATTAATCCATCCCCTTGTCCGGTAAAATGAACAATTATTAGTATTTATAAATATCCCGCCCATCGTGTCCGATCGAGTGTGTATGGTTATTTATATATACGTCAAATTTTAAATCTCTATATTAAATTAACGAACTATTATTCAGTTAAACAAATATAAATCCTATTAATAGTCCATAGTCCAATTTCCACAAGTGTCGGTCTTTTGTCCAAACTCCAATTATGGTACAAAGCCCAATAACCCTGTCTTTAATATTTAGCCCAACATCATGATTACTTCGATTTAAATAAGCATAATAATTACTTAGCTACGAGACATTAATTTAAAAAGGTTGAACATAACTTACAATGAGTATTAATAGCGTAGCATTACACGGACAGAATTTCGACTTACAAACTTACAACATTCGCTACCATAACCTTATTATTATTAAACTTTAATATTAAAATTATAATTAAAATATAAATATAATATATATTGAGAGAGTAAGATATAGAAAAAGATGTGTATCATTCGTCCGAAAAATGCTTCAATTTATAGATGTGGCCATGCACAGTTCTCCATGCGATCGCATGGATTTAAAGCATCCAGGCCATGCGATCGCATGGCCTCCTTTTCCTGGTCACATATGATTCCAAAACGTGGGCTGCGCGTATTTATTTAATATATAATACAATATATATAATTTTATATAATTAATTATATATTATATTATATTCTTGTGCATTGTTGACTTGTAATTTTAGGTCCGTTGCGTCGCGCGTTGTTAGTTGGCTCATGTCCCGATTCCGGATTTTCGAACGTCCTTTCGTACTATTTAATATCTTGTACTTTGCGTTTTGTGGCTCGTACTCTTGTAACTTTTAGACGTTTCTCATCAATAATTTGAACCACTTTGATTGTACTTTGTACTTTTAAGCTTTTTGGTCGTTTGCGTCTTCAAATCGTCGAATCTGTCTTTTGTCTTCACCTTTTATTATTTAAACGAATATCACTTGTAAATAGGACAATAGCAACTAAAAGCTTGTCTTTCTTAAAGGATAATGCTATGAAATATATGTTCGTTTTTAGCATTATCAAATATTCCCACACTTGAGCATTGCTTGTCCTCAAGCAATATAGAACTTGAATATAACTTTACTAGAATCACTTCTTTATTCTTCACACTTTGTACATCGGTGATTTTTATACGGCAGTATGAACAATGATAGTAACGATGTGGTTTACAGTCCCACATGACTATGAAAATTTAGATCCTTTAGGAAATTGGATCTTTATGAAAACATTTGATCTTTTGAAAATTCAATCTAGCTTTTACCCTAGATAAGTTTTCCGGAATAACCCTTCACCGGTGTTTGCAAAATGTTTGTGGGTTTTGTGGGTTTCAGATTTGAAAATTTTAGCTTAAAACTTATGGTTTTGTGTCACCCACTTGCTAACCTTGTATTGGGAAAGCAACACGTCCAGTTTACTTGCTCCGTATATTACCTTTCGGTAAACTACCGTCTGGTTGTAAAGGAAAGCGTTGAACAAGCAACTGTTAAGGCAATGTCCCGTGACATGCTTTTGATTATGGTCTATATCGTTTCGGATGCAATTACTATCCTTTGTAGGAGCAATAGTAAAGATCACCCTATAGTTTTTTGGTCTGGCTCAAGGTCCTGTCTTCGACCATGCTATGCAACCACCGTTCTTACGGTTGACACCCGATTTGGTTCAGGTGACCTAATGAATTCCGGTGAATTCTTAGGATTTTACGTTCAATGGTAATGAACGCATTAAAAATGGGCTTTCAGAAAACAAATTAGTTTTTAATTTGATCAAAATATTTTCTCGTTCAAGCTCGAGTTTAGATATCATTGAATTCCATGAGTTGGAATTCTCAATCTTTAAGGTCAATCTCAAGGATTGAGTAATATCAGGCTTAAAAACTAATTTTTGATCTTTAAGGAGATTATCCTTTCTGGGGATCAGATTCATTAGTCTTATAAGCTAATTTGCACAGTGCCCCCCATTGTACGAGACAGATCCTCTTATGGTTAGGATAAGTCTGACCACTTGGCGACCCTGTTTGATGCTGAGGTCCGTGGATTTCCAATTGATTTTTGAGAAAACTTTTCAAGGTTTTTCGTAGACTCTACAACTGGTTTGAACGACCATTTCCTGACCTAAATCAAGAAGCTAGTATCTTTTTTCTCGGAAGACTTTACTTCCTTTTAAATTCCATTTATATTACAATAACTGGGTAAAACTGATTAATATCGTTCAAAACAAAAGTACCTTCAATTATTTGTACAAAAATATGTTATATATGTTCTAAATAACTTGGTAAATTTTTCCCACACTTGGCTTTTATTTTCATTTATTTGCCTTTTTATTTTCCTCTATTTCATTTTAAATGAATTCTAGCATTTTGGGTCATTTCTCAATTTATGTCCTTTTCGAGGTAACAATAATTTCGATGTTAACACCTAGTTTTATCGTTCATAAATATGTATAAACATGATTTTGAATTCATTTATTTGAAAATTTTTAAAAATTTTACTAGAATTGGGTAGTCGGTATATAAGACTAGGAATGTTCTTTATTATCAGAGAGCACTAGATTCTAATACAACTACGCGTTACTAGTATTTTTAATGGTAACCAAGTGTTTAAATTAAAATTTTAAAAATCCGAAAGAATTTAACCCCTTCCCACACTTAAGATCTTGCAATGCCCTCATTTGCAAAAAATCAGTAACAATTTAAATTATTGAGGGTGATTAGCGTAGAAAAATGATTAAATTTTATCAAAGTTTCCAAACATATTGTTGTTTGTGTTGAATGATAAATGGTGCACATCATTTGTACATTCCGTCTGTTGTTACATCATACTTGTTTTTCATTTTGTCGTCAAAATTAGTTGCTTTTGCTGAACTTAATGCCAGTCTTTGAAAATGCGCTGTTTTACCCTGTTGTGTACATGAGATAAAATACATACAATACAAATATAAACATGCATGGTAATTTGAAATGGGATTTGATATCCCACTTTCAAATTACAAAAATGAAATATTAGTATACAGTAATAAAAAATATTAAACATTACATAAAAGTATCAAAATGTTAAGTGTTTAACATAAATAGATAAAAATAATAAAAGATAAGACATCACCAATGGAATACTATTGATTTAGATAGGGATTCCAATTCATATCGCCGTTCGGGTTCCATGGTTGGTGATAGGTGTTTTGTTAGGCTTGGTTTGGGTCGTATAGGTCAAAGGGTGGTCGCATGTCAGGCTGATGTGGTGGATAGTAAGCAGGTTGAGTTGGGATGTAGTTATTTGGTACCTGATATGATAGCTGGCTTATGATTTGGTGCTGATAAACTTTCCAGCTATCGTGTTGGCGTCGCCTAGAAGTCTCATACTCATTCGCGGCTTGCCACTGCTCATACCGACGATGCCTTTCCTCATTAGTCATTTCTACCTCATCTATACGCTGGAAAACGTCAGTAAAACTATCCCTAATGACATCCCTGATGTCATCCGCTTCCTCCATCTCTTTATCCGAACCCCTCTCTTCTTGTGGATGACGGCCCTGATATGGGAATGCCTGATTGCATCTCCTAGTCAATACCTTTGCACCTTGATAGACTTGCAAACCTAAAGTCTCGTCCTGTTCCCTACATACTATCATCGGACCCCCTTGATCCCTATCTACACCCAAATACTCTCCAATGAGAGTAACAAAAATACTTCCTCCTATTATTCCCCCTTCATGTATTCCTTCCACATTTTGGACAGATAAAAACCAACACAGTAGGGGATATTAACAAAGCTTCTAGTGTTTCGAATACACTTAAGGTAAAATAAATCATGTAAGGTCATTTTTACCTTGTTGTTACCTCTTTGTGTAATCGATTTTGCTAAGAATCTATGTATTATACGAAGCTCGGCTTTGTTAATATCTAAATAGGAGTGTCTTCCACTCCGCGAAAAAACATTATAATTTGACATATGCCTCTAGATGGCGTTCGCGTCAAAATTCCTATTTACCCTCTCACCATGATAAATCAAATTTGTACAATCAGGTAATAGTAATTCAGCGGGAGTATAAATCTGTAAAGCCCTGGCCATGTCCAGCATGGACATCCTGTACATCCTACGGCCAAGTAAAAATCTAAGAAAACTCTTATCATCTAACCTATCTACATCCTTATTAAAAGCTATAGAACTCATAAGCTCAACACACCACTCTTTATATACAGGCCTACGAGTGGTAAATAAACGTTCCCAATTGGGAAAAGAAGAGCTGCCATACCTTTGGATTAGATACTGTCTAACTGGGTTAGCTAGGTGGACCCTTTCCAAAGGCTCCCAATCTATTACCCTTGGAACTTCTACATTTTTTGTCCAAAGCTTAAATTTGTTACTTTGGTACGTCGAGTAATCTCTCCAACTTCTATCAATTCTTAAACTGGGATGCAACTGTTCTTCATGAATTGTTGGGTGTTCTATTATATGGTGAGCGGGAAATACAACCTATGCAATAAAAAATTGTGGGTCTGGTTCATAGTATGGTACGTGTTGATCAGGTTGTTGTTGTTGTTCCGGTTGTTGCTCCGGTTCGTGATATTGCATCTCTGGCTGTGGTTCCGGAGCAGGTTGCCTAGATGATGATGATGCACCATCAGTATCGGTATTTCTCTGCAAAACACATTAAACACAAAATTTGTGCATTCAAATATGCATTAGTGTTAGCAAAAAAATAAATTAAAATAATTACAATAACATGTTTAATCCATATTAAACTTATACTCATTTTCATATTTTTATCAATTCTACACTTTTTCAAATAAGCATATATGAAAATGGTCACAAAGTTCATAAGCATTCAACTCAAATAACATGTTAAAATAACCATTACTAGTAATTAAACAAGTTACAAATGGCATTTATATCAAATTAATCAAGTTCATGAATTTTAGACTTAAAAAGTCCACTTTAATTCTCAAAAATCATGTTTAGAATTAATGTTTGGATCATTTAGCTACCTAAGCATGTTACACTACTTAATTTAGCAATAATTCATGATAAAAATCAGCCATAACCTGTTTATATCTAAAAGCCCCAAATTGCTCAAGAACACAAACCCTAGATTTCTAAAATTTTTGAAGTTTTTGGCTTCAAATCATGTTATATAGCATCAATCTAGGTTATACATGCATAATATACTAACAATTTAACTCTAATTACACTAGAAATTAACAAAATTAAATTAGGTAAAATTTAGCTCAAGAACACTAAATATAAATTTAAAGAGTTTTAGGGGTGAAATCTTTACCTTTTTGCTTCCCCATCTGAGAAAAGACATGATTATAGCGGATTATTGTGACAAATTTCGTTGATTTTGGTGAAAAATTGGTGAAAATTGAGTGTGTTTTGGAGAGTTTTCGTTTGTGTATGCGTGTGTTTGTGAGGAGCAGAGAGACCAACTCGCTGCCTTTTTGATCTTGTCCAGTTTTTTAGGGTCATGCGACCGCATGAATTTTAAGAGGAAACCCCATGCGATCGCATGGAGTCTGGTATTTTTTTTATATAAAAACCTTTTACTTTAAAACAATTAATTAATTTTAAAATTTTGTTTTCTTTTAGAATGAGGGTGTTTCGGATCGTTGTCCTAGTTCGTCCCTCGACTAAATTTTAAAATTTTTCACTTTAAAGAGTTGTTATAAAATCAAAGATTTTTGGGTTTTTAAATGTTTTTGGCATACTTTAAATCAATAAGATTAAAAATAATGATAATAAAATTTCTCGTCCCGCCCTCGGGTAAAGCAATTTCGGTTCAACGACCTAGTCTTCAACTCACGACGAATCTTAAATATCAAAATTTTAACTTAATGAAATAAAGTACATTTTTGTTTTTAAATTCACACCAAACTTAAATTTAAAATGCATAAAATTAAAAATTCATATTATTAATTTTTTTATACATTAATTTTACAAACTTATATTGAAAATATTAATTTTTAAAATATTTAAAAACTTAAATATATTGATTTAAAAAGATTTACAATAATAATTTAATATTAATTTAAAATCAAGGTAAAAATTAAAATTAAAAATCTTTTTGGTCTTTTATCCCACTTTAATCAATCAAATATTATCAAAAATATACGCCCTTCTTTTGGATAAAGTAATTTCGACTATTTTACCTAGTTTTACTCCTGACAAATTTCTGAAATATTTTGGGTTGATTGATTAAAGATATTTATACCTTATGAATAAATGGTAAATTTCGCAGTGATGTAATAAATTTTTGTATGATATTAATAATTTCGATTTCGCATACCTAATTTTATTGAATATCAATTTAATACTTTATAGCGAACGATTCAGCGTTTATTATCAAAAGGTTAAAAGAAATAAATAAAAACGGTACATACTTACCCGTGAGAAAGAATTCTCAGAGACCTGCTTTAGCCGACTCATAGGAGAGTCGTGTGATTTGGTTTTCCATAGCTACATAAGCGTAACCTTAATTCTTCAATAACTTTTCTTCTAAACATATGAACGGTCCTTCTCTGCATAGAGTAACAAATTCGGTATTTGAATATATTTGATTGTTTGAACATTTACCTTCGTGTGACCATTTTCCGCATTTATGACATCTTTCAAGGTGTCGTGCTCTTCTTTTTGTTGCGGATTTTGATTTTCCTTTACCAAAATGTGTCTTATGATGATCTTTCCTGAGTTCTTTCCTTACTTCGTCCATTTTGCCTCTTATGAAGGATACCAGTTCACTCGGAAGTGTGTCATTATTACGTTTAGTAATCATAGCGTGTATCATTAGACCATGGTTCAGATCAAAGGAATTCTTCATCTTGTAAAACCTAAAAGAAATAAAAATTCAGAATGGAGGGAGAAGACTAGTTCTTTAGGGTCTGCGAGGGAAAGACCATTCGGAATTCATTTTCGGAAACTACACGAAAATAGAATATCTAACTCTAACAGAAATACTTATTATCCTTAAAAAGACTTAATTCTTCCCACACTTAGTTAGATGTGGTGTCAAAATTGTGATTAACTTCATCTTCAACTTCCATTAAATTATCTATGTAATGTTTAACTCTGTGACCATTAACCTTAAATTTAACCCCATTTGAATTTATTAATTCTACTGTTCCGTATGGGAAAACTCTTTTGACTATGAAAGGTCCAGACCATCTTGATTTCAATTTTTCAGGAAATAACTTGAATCGTGAATTAAAAAGAAGAACTCGGTCTCCTTCCTTAAGTTCTTTTAAACTTTGGTCTCCTTTCTTTATAGATTAACGAACTTTCATATGCTTCATGTCTTAATTCTTCTAATTCGTTTAGTTGACTTAACCGTAGACGTCCAGCTTCATGCAAATCAAGATTACATGTCTTCAAAGCCCAAAATGCTTTGTGCTCAATTTCTATTGGAAGATGACATGCCTTTCCGTAAACAAGTTTAAAAAGTGTGGTTCCAATTGGAGTTTTGTAGGCTGTTCTAAAAGCCCAAAGTGCATCCTCCAATTTCATGGACCATTCCTTCGGATTTAATCCTACAGTTTTCTCTAGAATACGTTTTAATGCTCGGTTGGTATTTTCAACTTGTCTACTTGTTTGTGGATGATAAGAGGTTGAGATTTTATGAGTTACTCCATATCTTTTGAGAACTTTCTCAAGTTGATTATTACAAAAATGAGTACCCCGATCACTTATTAAAGCTTTCGATGTTTCGAACCTAGCAAAAAGACGTTTTAAGAAGTTGACTATAACTCGTGCATCGTTAGTTGGGAGAGCTTGTGATTCCGCCCATTTAGATACATAATCAATGGCAACGAGAATGTAGAGATTATTATGAGATTTTGGAAATGGACCCATAAAGTCAATACCCCAAACGTCAAATACTTCACATACTTGAATGATATTTTGGGGGATTTCATCACGTTGACTTATTTTTCCGGCCCTTTGACAAGTATCACAAGATTTACAAAGAAGGTGTGCGTCTTTGAAAATTGTAGGCCAATAGAATCCAGCGTCATAGACTTTTCTTGCTGTAAGTTGAGGCCCATAATGCCCTCCTGTTGGTCCTGTATGACAATGGTTTAAAATTTGACTAGCTTCATCTCCGAATACGTATCGGCGGATTATTCCATCAGGACAACTTTTAAACAAATGTGGATCTTCCCAAAAATAGTGTTTTATATCACTAAAGAATTTCTTTCGTTTTTGGTACGACAACCTTTTTCAAGGAATCCACATACTAAGTAGTTTGCATAGTCTGCAAACCATGGAATTTCATTATAATCGATCTTCAAAAGATATTCATCAGGAAAGTTGTCTTGTATAGCCGATTCATTTAGAACTTCTAATTCGGGATTTTCAAGACGAGAAAGATGATCAGCGGCGAGATTTTCTGCTCCCTTTTTGTCTCGGATTTCAATATCGAATTCTTCTAAGAGTAAGATCCAACGGATTAATCGTGGTTTAGCATCTTGTTTTGAAAATAGGTATCTAACAGCAGAATGGTCGGTATAAACCACCGTTTTAGCTAGAACGAGATATGAACAAAATTTGTCAAAAGCAAAGACATTAGCAAGGAGTTCTTTTTCAGTAGTTGTATAATTCGTTTATGCTCCTTGTAATGTCTTAATAACGTAATAAATAGGTTGAAATCATTTTTCAATCCTTTGTCCTAAAACGGCTCTCATTGCAAAATCACTTGTATCGCACATAAGTTCAAATGGTAGATTTCAATTTGGAGTTATCATGATCGGCGCATTAGTGAGTTTTTCTTTAAGAATATTAAAAGATTTGATGCATTCATCTGAAAAGATGAATGGAGCATCCTTTTCTAGGAGTTTATTCATAGGAGTGGCAATTTTAGAAAAATATTTTATGAAACGTCGGTAAAAACCGGCATGCCCTAGAAAACTCCTAACTCCTCTAACATTGGTGGGATGTGGAAGTTTAGCAATTACATCTACTTTAGCTCTATCCACTTCAATTTCTTCCTTTGAAATTTTATGTCCAAGAACGATGCCCTCTCTAACCATGAAATGGCATTTCTCCCAATTAAGAACTAGATTTGATTGTTCGCATCTAATAAGCATTCGTTCAAGATTAACTAGACATGTTTCAAAAGTATCACCGAAGACTGAAAAGTCATCCATGAAAACTTCCATGCATTCTTCTATCGTGTCGTGAAAAATCGCCATCATGCACCTTTGAAAGGTTGTAGGGGCGTTGCAAAGTCCAAATGGCATGCGTTTGTAAGCAAAAGTACCATAAGGGCACATGAACGTGGTTTTCTCTTGGTCCTCGGGTGCTATTGGAATTTGAAAATATCCAGAAAAACCGTCAAGAAAACAATAGTAACTATTTCCAGCTAACCTTTCCAACATTTGATCAATGAAAGGTAAAGGAAAGTGATCTTTTCTGGTGGCGTCATTTAATTTTCTATAATCAATCCAGACACGCCATCCTGTTACAGTCCTAGTAGGAATAAGCTCATTTTTTTTCATTTGTGATGACAGGCATGCCACCTTCTTATGTACGCATTGAACTGGGCTTACCCGTGGACTATCAGAGATTGGATAAATTAAACCTGCATCTAACAGTTTAATAATTTCTTTCTTAATAACATCTTGCATATTAGGATTTAGTCTTTGTTGGCGTTGCACATACGTTTTATGGCCTTCTTCCATAAGGATTTTATGTGTGAAATTAGAAGGACTTATGCCTTTAATGTCATGAATCTTCCATGCAATAGCTGGTTTATGAGCTTTTAGCACAGAAATGAGTTGAGATTTTTTATTTTCCGTGAGAGAAGACGATATTATTACAGGCAATTCAGATTCACCATGTAAATAAGCGTATTCTAAATGGTTTGGAAGTTGCTTTAATTCTAATGTCGGTGGCTCTTCTATCGATGATTTGTATCGATATCTGTCTTCCTCTTTTAACATTTGAAGTTCTTCTATTGTTGGTTCATAATCATTAGCCATGAGTGCAGCTAACATTTTAGCTTCATCAATTGGTTCAGTTCCTTCTCCTAAAGAAAATTCTCCCGTTCCTTGTAATTCTGGAAATTCTTCTAACAATTCTGCATGTGAATCTATAGTTTGAATATAATAACATGTATCATCTGCAGATTGCGGTTGTTGCATGGCTCTATCAACTGAAAAGGTAACACTCTCGTCCTCTATACTTACGGTCAGTTTCTTACCGAACACGTCTATTATTGCTTTAGCCGTGTTTAAGAATGGTCTTTCTAATATGATAGGAACTCGAGAATCTTCTTCCATGTCTAGAATAACAAAATCTACTGGAAATACTAAAGTACCAACTTTAACTAGCATGTTTTCCATTATCCCTCTAGGATATTTTACTGATCGGTCGGCTAGTTGTATGCTTATTCGTGTTGGTTTTAATTCTCCAAAGTCTAGTTTAGCGTATAGTGAATATGGCATTAAATTTATACTAGCACCTAAGTCTGCTGATGTTAAAGCGAAGGGGTACGTGATAGTACTATATTTTACTTTGAAATACGTTACAAATTACACAAGTTTTAATTATTTATTTACAAATGGGATATACCTAAACCTTGCTACAACACTATAGGCAGTGTACCTAATCGTAGAGTAGTATAGTTTTTAGTAAGTCCGGTTCGTTCCACAGGGAGCTGGCTTATTTCACACTATATTTTAAACAATTATATTCGTACAAAATATATTATATTAATAATATATAAAAGGGGGTTTTACCGTTTAATGACCGGTTTGTCGATTTTATATTTTAAGCGAAGCGTAAAGTAAATGACGATATTTAAATAACAATATAAAATAAATAACAATAATTAAAATGACAATAAATAAAAGTACGAGGAAAAATGAAATAAAATATATTATGCTTATTTAAACTTCCGTAATCATGATGTTTGACGTGTTGATTTTAGTTTTATGCCCATGGGTTAATTGTCCTTTGTCCTGGATTATTTAATATGTCCGTCTGGTTTTTGTCCATAACAGTCCATTGGTCATAAATTTAAAGTGCGAGTGTCCTCGTCAATTTATTCTTATACCCGAAGTCAAATATTCCAACTAATTGGGGACTTAAACTGTAACAAGGTTTTAATACTTTGTTTAATAATTACACCAGGATATCGACTCCGTGTAACCCAAGGTTTTAATACTTTGTTATCAATTATGCCAAGCGTCCTTGTACATAATTTCACCCCTGTTTTAATAATTCCATAGACTATTAATCCATTCCCGTGTCCGGTTAAATGAACGATTATTCGTACATATAAATACCCCGCCCATCGTGTCCGATCGAGTGTATATGGTAATTTATAGGGACGCCCAATTGTAAATCTTTATATTAACATTAACAAACTATCATTTAGTTAAACAAATATAAAGCCCATTAATAGCCCATAGTCTAATTTCCACAAGTGTCGTTCTTTTGTCCAAACCCCAATTATGGTACAAAGCCCAATTACCCCGTCTTTAATATTTAGTCCAACATCATGATTACTTTGGCTCAAATAAGCATAATAATAACTTAAGTACGAGACATTAATTTAAAAAGGAGAACATAACTTACATTGAGTATTTATCGCGTAGTGTTACACGGACAGAATTTCGACTTCAAAAACCCGTAAAATAACCTTTACAACCCGAACTAATCTAATATAAAACTACCCTATACTATATATATATATTATATTATATTTATTTATTTATTACAGAGTATTATTATTATTTATGATTTTATATTTTTACTCGGCAGAATGCATGGCCTTTTATAGGAGTTTTGATTTCTGACAGCTCCGCGAGTCGTGGAGTTTTTGGCCTTCAAACTCCGCGAGTCGTGGAGTTTGAAAATCCAGCTCAGGATCATTTGTCTCATAGCTTGTCGACATAATTTTTAAATATATATAATATATAAATAATTTATATAATTATTTAAATATTATATTATATTCTTGTGCATAGTTGACTTGTAATTTTTGGTCCGTTGCGTCGGGCGTTGATAGTTGACTCATGTCCCGGTTCCGGATTTTCGAACGTCCTTGCGTACAATTTAATATCTTGTACTTTGCGTTTTGTAACTTGTACTCTTGTCATTTTTAGACGTTTCTCATCAATAAATTGAACCTTTTGAATTGTATCTTGTACATTTGAACTTTTTGGACGTTTGTGTCTTCAAATCTTCATTTTCGCCTTTTGTCTTCGCACTTATTTATTTAAACAATTACAATGAAAATATAATACAATTACATATGAAAACCTATTATTTAGGAGGGATATTGCTATGAAATATATGTTCCTTTTTAGCCTTATCAAATATCCCCACACTTGAGCGTTGCTTGTCCTCAAGCAATACATAACTTTAAATAAAATCACACTTCACTCGAATCACTTTTTTATTCTCACACTTTATACATCAGTGATTTTGATACGGTGGTATAAACAATGATAGTGACGATAGAACCATGGTTAAAGGTGGGTGTGCCATCCACAGTTGCCTCGGGTTTAGGTCAACGACACTTGCAATCAAATAGCCGATTTACTTTCGATTTCCAAAGCAAAGTGCACATTTGAAAGGCGGTTTACAGTCCCACATGACTATGAAAATGTAGATCCTTAAGGAATTTGGATCTTTATGAAAATATTTGATCTTTTGAAAATTCAATCTAGCTTTTACCCTAGATAAGTTTTCTGGAATAACCCTTTACCGGTGTTTGCAAAATATTTTTGTGGGTTGTGTGGGTTTCAGATTTGAAAATTTTAGCTCAACACTTGTGGTTTTGTGTTACCCACTTGCTAACCTTGTATTAGGAAAGCAACACATCCAGTATACTTTCTCTGAATATTACCTTTCGGTAAACTACCGTTCGGTTGTAAAGGAAAGCATTGAACAAGCAACTGTTAAGGCAATGTCCCCTGACATGCTTTTAATTATGGTCTATAACGTGTCGGACGCAATTACTATCCTTTGTAGGAGCAATAGTAAAGCTCACCCTTATAATTTTTCGGTCTGGCACAAGGTCCTGTCTTCGACCATGCTATGCAACCACCGTTCTTACGGTTGACACCCGATTTGGTTCAGGTGACCTAATGAATTCCAGGTGAATTCCTAGGATTTTACGTTCAATGGTAATGAACGCATTGAAAATGGTTTTTCAGAAAACAAATCGGTTTGTAATTTTGATCAAAATATTTTCTCGTTCAAGCTCGAGTTTAGATATCATCGAATTCCATGAGTTTGTAATTCTCAATCTTTAAGGTCAATCTCAAGGATTGAGTAATATCAGGCTTAAAAGCTGATTTTTATTCTTTAAGGAGATTATCCTTTCTGGGGGTCTGATTCATTAGTCTTATCAAGCTAATTTGCACGGCGCCCTCCCCATTTTACGAGACAGATCCTCTCATGGTTAGGATAAGTCTGACCACTTGGCGACCCTGTTTGATGCTGAGGTCCGTGGATTTCCTGCTGATTTTAGTGATGACTATTCTAGATTTTTTGTCGACCTACAGCTGGTCTGGACGACAACTTCCTGACCTAAATCAAGAAGCGCGTGTCTTTTTCGGAAGACTTTACTTCCTTTTAATGATGGAATTGATTCATCGTGTAGATCCATCTTTTCTTTTCTTTCATCGGGTAAAACAGTTAATTTAGTCCAAAACAAAAACACCTGCAATAACTTTACACAAACATGTGATAGATAGTTTTTAATTAACTTGGTACATTCTCCCCACACTTAGTTTCTTTCTTTACCTTTTTATTCTACTTTATTCCATTTTAAATGAATTCAAGCGTTTTTGGTTGTTTCTCAATTTATGTCCTTTTCGAGTAACGATAATTTCGGTATTAACACCTAGTTTTCATCGTTCATAAATATGTATAAACATGATTTTGACTTCATTTAGTTGAAAAATTTTCAAATTTTCACAAAATTTGGCAAATAAACCAAGTGTAAACCCGAGAGAATTTATAACCCTTCCCCACACTTGAGATCATGCAATGCCCTCATTTGCATGAAATCAGACTATAATTATAAATTCATGAGGGTGATTAGTGTAGAAAAGTAATTAAAAATACCCAGTTTTTAATTACAAAACTCGTCAAATGTTAGATGGCATCGTTCATTCCTTTTATTGTTTTATCACACATGTTTTTCTTCAAAAATGGTTGCTTTTCTGGACTGTTTGCTAATCTTTGAAAATGCGTCTTTTACCCTAACTTATTATGCATGTTTATTAACGAGTTATGCACTAACCCGAACCCCTAATTTAACGTTAAGTGGGGTTAGACTTCCCCACACTTAGCTGACGACATGTGAAGTCGGTAGAATAAGTTCCACGAATTAGAATAGTGAGCCAGTTATTTACATCTCGGGTAGTGTATAATATATCAATGGGTTTAAAGTTTAGACTCTCCCGATCGTCACTACTTAATTCTTTTTTAAGTGTAGCTTTTAGTAAATGGATATGTCTCTTTTCTGGTTCTTGGTCAAATGGATCGATATACATCGACATACATATTTCTATAGGGTGGATAATTCCTAACATTTCCTTCCTTTTATTCTCGAGATCAAAGTTTTCACCTCTATTACCCAACTGGGTGAAATCCGAGGTGTCATTATCTATTACAGCTCGTAGTTCATCTTCGGTAGATGACTCGTCTATTGAGAATATTGGGTTGGAAGGTTGTGGAATGGTGAATTTCGGGATCGAAGCAAATTCTTCTTCATTAATGGTACTTATCGGTCCCACCATTTTGGTCTCGGGGGTAAAATTTTCATCGTTATCGTTCTCCGAAGAGTACAAATTTGTCTTCCTTACTTCCTCTTCATCCATAGATGGATCGATGATTTCGTCGGTAGAGGCTAATGTGTCGATATGTTGTGAAATTGGTAAAGCTGAATAAAAAGTATCATCGGGATAGTTGGTGATTTCGGAGCTCTCGAATTCATCAAAATTCGATGATATGAGATTTTCTTGCACACGACTCCTCAGATCAACAGGTGTGTAATCTGATAGAGTTTCAGCTTGCCTATTTACAAACTCTCTCATTTGTTCATTTTGAGCATCAAGTTCTTCGAGTTTGATTTTCATATTATCTAATAAATTTTCAGACGCATAATTTTCCTCGTCTACTGTTTGTTGAGTTTGGATATATTCTTGGGAATAATCCCAATTAGAATTGTACTCCTCATAATCATTCCATTCAGGTTCCATGGGTGCGTAATTTTCCATAGGAATGTAATAATAACATTCCCATGTTGAATGATAATCTCCACAAATTTCACAACCAGTTATTGTTTCGTCATTCGTGATCCAAGATTGACTGAACGAATTGTCATCAACACCCGGTTGAGAGTATTGATTAAATTGATTTCGGATGTCATAAAGAGTTTCCAAAATATACTCGAGATTTTCCATAATGCGCTTATTACCAAATTTTAGCTACAATGTGGTGCATTTACTTAATTATCCTATTAGTTATAAAAATAGAAAAACTTATATAAGTTGTCCAATTAATAGACTTTTCTGCTTTTGCCCACGTTTCGAATAGCCAAAAGATGCAGTAGGGAGCCAGAACCCTTTAAATCGGAAGCTCACAACTCAGCCACTAACAAATCCAACTATTACTACGAAGCAGAAAATTTGGATGTCTATCAATTTAACCGCTTAAAATAATTTTTCGTTGAAATTTTAAAGAAATTATAGAGAAGAAATAGAGAAAATTCTAAGTCCTAAAAACTAGCGTGTCGAGAAATAAGAAAGAAAAAGATTGCGCGTCGAAAATTGTCGAAAAATAAAAGGTTGGAAATAAAAAGAAAGTAGCGCGTCGTAACTTAAAAGGTACTAAAAACTAAAAAATTAAAAGTTGCGTCTAAAAATATTAAAGCTTACAAGTAAAACTATATCCCAAATGGCAATAACTTAAAAAGGTACTAAAACTTAAAAAGGCGTCGCAAAATTCTAAAGCACCTAGATCTTAGTCTAAAGAAAAAGCACTTAAGGGATTTTACGGCAAAGCCTAAAAATCTAGAAGTAAAAATAATTATGGCAAAAACTATATCTTAAAACTAAATAAAAAAAATACAAAAATTACTCTAAAACAATTAAAAAGGAACAAAATATAAAAATATACTAAAAGTTATAAAAAGTACAATTTTTATAAAAATATTATTTTTATATTATTTATTTTATAAAACTATTAATTTTACAATTTAAATAAAACTAATTAATTATTACAAATTAATTAAAACTTAAATTAAATACTAAATTAATTAACCCTAAATACTAAATAATTAATAATAATAATTAAAACTCCGTAATAAATGCAAATTTAGGGTTTCTGCAGGCGCGTCAGGGTAGCTCCGCGAGTCGTGGAGTTTTAAGCCTGCAAACTCCGCGAGTCGTGGAGATTGAAAAACGTTTTTTTTTTTTTAATTTTATATTGTTTTTCTAAAAATATATATAAATATATTTATACAAAAATAAATTAAAAAAAAATAGCGTTTCGCCTAGTCCCCGGCAGCGGCGCCAAAAACTTGATGTTAAAGCGAAGGGGTACGTGATAGTACTATATTTTACTTTGAAATACGTTACAAATTACACAAGTTTTAATTATTTATTTACAAATGGGATATACCTAAACCTTGCTACAACACTATAGGCAGTGTACCTAATCGTAGAGTAGTATAGTTTTTAGTAAGTCCGGTTCGTTCCACAGGGAGCTGGCTTATTTCACACTATATTTTAAACAATTATATTCGTACAAAATATATTATATTAATAATATATAAAAGGGGGTTTTACCGTTTAATGACCGGTTTGTCGATTTTATATTTTAAGCAAAGCGTAAAGTAAATGACGATATTTAAATAACAATATAAAATAAATAACAATAATTAAAATGACAATAAATAAAAGTACGAGGAAAAATAAAATAAAATATATTATGCTTATTTAAACTTCCGTAATCATGATGTTTGACGTGTTGATTTTAGTTTTATGCCCATGGGTTAATTGTCCTTTGTCCTGGATTATTTAATATGTCCGTCTGGTTTTTGTCCATAACAGTCCATTGGTCATAAATTTAAAGTGCAAGTGTCCTCGTCAATTTATTCTTATACCCGAAGTCAAATATTCCAACTAATTGGGGACTTAAACTGTAACAAGGTTTTAATACTTTGTTTAATAATTACACCAGGATATCGACTGCGTGTAACCCAAGGTTTTAATACTTTGTTATCAATTATGCCAAGCGTCCTTGTACATAATTTCACCCCTGTTTTAATAATTCCATAGGCTATTAATCCATTCCCGTGTCCGGTTAAATGAACGATTATTCGTACATATAAATACCCCGCCCATCGTGTCCGATCGAGTGTATATGGTAATTTATAGGGATGCCCAATTGTAAATCTTTATATTAACATTAACAAACTATCATTTAGTTAAACAAATATAAAGCCCATTAATAGCCCATAGTCTAATTTCCACAAGTGTCGTTCTTTTGTCCAAACCCCAATTATGGTACAAAGCCCAATTACCCCGTCTTTAATATTTAGTCCAACATCATGATTACTTTGGCTCAAATAAGCATAATAATAACTTAAGTACGAGACATTAATTTAAAAAGGAGAACATAACTTACATTGAGTATTTATCGCGTAGTGTTACACGGACAGAATTTCGACTTCAAAAACCCGTAAAATAACCTTTACAACCCGAACTAATCTAATATAAAACTACCCTATACTATATATATATTATATTTATTTATTTATTTATTACAGGGTATTATTATTATTTATGATTTTATATTTTTACTCGGCAGAATGCATGGCCTTTTATAGGAGTTTTGATTTCTGACAGCTCCGCGAGTCGTGGAGTTTTTGGCCTTCAAACTCCGCGAGTCGTGGAGTTTGAAAATCCAGCTCAGGATCATTTGTCTCATAGCTTGTCGACATAATTTTTAAATATATATAATATATAAATAATTTATATAATTATTTAAATATTATATTATATTCTTGTGCATAGTTGACTTGTAATTTTTGGTCCGTTGCGTCGGGCGTTGATAGTTGACTCATGTCCCGGTTCCGGATTTTCGAACGTCCTTGCGTACAATTTAATATCTTGTACTTTGCGTTTTGTAACTTGTACTCTTGTCATTTTTAGACGTTTCTCATCAATAAATTGAACCTTTTGAATTGTATCTTGTACATTTGAACTTTTTGGACGTTTGTGTCTTCAAATCTTCATTTTCGCCTTTTGTCTTCGCACTTATTTATTTAAACAATTACAATGAAAATATAATACAATTACATATGAAAACCTATTATTTAGGAGGGATATTGCTATGAAATATATGTTCCTTTTTAGCCTTATCATCTGCCAATGCTTCTATTGAACTAAGACTACCCAGAAAACATGGAATTGTGAAACTTCTTGGATCTGAAAGTTTTTCTGGTATCTTATTCAAAAACACTGCAGAACAATTAGCATTCATAGTAACAGCAGAAAGTTCTTCCATTTTCTTTCTATTTGTGATTAGATCTTTCAAGAATTTAGCATATCTTGGCATTCCTGAAATCACATCAATGAAAGGAAGATTGACATTTATTTGTTTAAACATATCCAAGAATTTGGATTGCTCGGCTTCAAGTCTTTCTTTTCTCATTTTACTTGGGTAAGGAAGTGGTGGTTGGTATGATTTAACATAAGGTTTAGCCTTAACTGTGTTATCTTCATTAACCTTTTCAACTACCGGTTCTGATTCTTTATCTTGCTCAGGCTGTGGTTCTTGTGGAGTAGGAATAGCGTCATTAGAAATTACAGGTATTTTAGGTGGTTTAAGTGTAATACCAATTCTTGTGGTAATAGCTTTAGCTATTTCATTTCGGGGGTTAGCATTTGTATCGCTAGGTAGACTTTCCGGTTTTCTTTCACCTATCAACCTTGCTAGGTTACTTACATCTTGTTCCAGATTTTGAATTGAAGCTTGTTGATTTCTAAATGCTTGAGCATTTTGTTCATTGGTTTGTTTCTGAGATGTGAAAAACTGCGTTTGAGATTCAACTAGCTTCGACATCATATCTTCTAAATTTGGCTTTTTATCATCGGTTTGTGGTGGTTTATTTGGAAAAATAGGTCTTTGCTGGTTGTAAGTATTGTTGGATACTTATTGATTGCTAGGACCTTGTTGGTTATTGTATGGAACATTTCAGTTATAATTCTGATTTTGATTGTAGTTTGGTCTTGGTGGTTGATAATTATTCTGATAATTATTTTCAGGCATTTGGTTCATGTATGAAACATTCTCTCTTTGTTCCATTATTTGTTCAATACTGAGACAATCTTTTGTCAAATGTGGCCCTCCACACTGCTCACAACTAATTCGTATAGCGTGAATATCTTTAGTCATCTTTTTCATTCGTCTCTCGAAATCATCTATCTTTGCGGACATGGAATCAAAGTCATGGCTAGAATCGGCTCTAGCCGCTTTAGATGATCTAACGATATCTTTTTCTTGATGCCACTCATGTGAGTGGGAAGCAGTGTTATCAATAATTTTGTAAGCTTCAGTAGCGGTTTTCTTCATAATGGAACCACCAGCTGCTATATCGATGTCTTTTCTTGTAGTGATGTCGCATCCTTGATAGAATATTTGTACTATTTGATAAGTGTCTAGAATGTTGCGGACATCCTCTCAACAACTTTCTAAATCTTGTCCACGCCTCATATAGAGTTTCATTTGGCTTTAGTGTGAACGTAACAATTTCTCCTTGAAGTCTCACGGCTTTAGATGCCGGAAAGAATTGTTTAAGAAATTTTTCAACTAAGACATCCCATGTATCAATCGCCCCTTCAGGTAACGATTCTAACCAATCTTTGGCTTCTCCCTTTAAAGTCCAGGGAAATAACATGAGATAGATCTGTTCATCCTCTACTTCTCTTATTTTGAAAAGAGTACAAATCCTATTAAAGGTTCGAAGATGTTCATTTGGATCTTCCTTCGGGGCACCACTAAATTGGCATTGATTAGTTACCATGTGTAGAATTTGTCCTTTGATTTCATAATCTGGCGCATTAATGTCTGGTTGAGTAATTGCGTGACCTTGGCCAGTGCATTTAGCTCTTATTCGGTCTTCCATACTTAGAGGTTCCAGATTTTCCATGATTGAAATTGTTGAATCTGAATCACTAGAGGATTCTGACTTAATGGTTTCTTCCACGACAATTTCTGGATGAGTGATTTGTGGTTCAGGAGGAATGATTAGTGGTTCAGGATCTCTGAATTGTCCCTTAATATCCTCCGGATTCTCAATTGTGAGGTCGGGTTCAAAAAATGGATTATCGGAAATTTGTATTGGAGTACTTGGTCCAGTAGATGACGATTCTAAAGAAAAATCAACGGCGACAATGTTGGCTAGATGTCTTGATCGAGTTACAGGTGGTGAACGTATGAAAGGTGGTGAACGTTTTGCTCGGTGCATTAACAGAATATCCTATTAGTTATAAAGATAAAAATTATATAGGTTATCAAATTAATAGACTTTTCTGATTTTGCCCACATTTTGAATAGCCAATAGATGCAGCAGGTAGCCAGGACCCTTTAAATCGGAAGCCCAGAACTCGCCACTAACAAATCCAACTATTACTACGAACCAAAAATTTTTGGATGTCTATCAATTTAACCGCTTAAAATAATTTTTCATCGAAGTTTAAAGAAAATAAAGAGAATTCTATGTCCTAAGAACTAGAGTGTCGAGAAATAAGAAAGAAAAAGAGTGCGTCGAAAAACGTCGAAAAATAAAAGTTCGAAAAAATAAGCGTCGAAAAATAATAAAATGGTTCGAAAAAATGCAGCGTCGAAACTTAAAAAGTCTAAAAACTAAATATTAAAAGTTGCGTCTAAAGGTATTAAAGCTTAAAGGAATTTTATATCCAAAACGACAATATCTTAAAAAGTACTAAAATCTTAAAACGGCGTCGCAAAATTCTAAAGCACCTAAATCTTAGTCTAAAGAAAAAGCACTTAAGGGATTTTACGGCAAAGCCTTAAAATCTAGAAATAAAAATAACTACCGCAAAGACTAAGTTTAAAACTAGTTATGAACGATAAATATACAAATTACGATTAAACGATTAAAAATATACAAAATATAAAAATAGGCTTAAAGTTATAATAATACAATTTTTATAAAAATATTATTTTTTATATTATTATTTTATAAAACAAATTTAATTAAAACTTAAAAACTAAAAGAATAAACTAATTAAAACTAATAATAATAATAATAATTAAATCTAAACCTAATTGATTTAATAATAATTAAATAAATTACCCTAATTCCGTAATTAATGCTAGGGTTTGGCCTGTCAGAGTAGCTCATGCGACCGCATGAGTTGTAGTGCTTCTATCCATGCGACCGCATGGATCCGAAAACCAGGCCAGAATGTTGGGCTTCGAGGGTTTCGGCCCAATTACTCTTTTAATTATTTTTTTCTGTTTTTAATAAAATAAAAATAAAATAACTTAAATAAAACTTATAAATAAAAAAAAAATTACTTAATAGTTTTTATAACTTTTAACAAAAGAAAAATAAAAATATAAACTTTTTAATTTAAATAGAAATATATTTTTCTTTTATATTTTTGTATTTTAAAACTAATATAAAATTATATTTTTACAAAAATAGCTTAAAAACTAATTTTTTTTAATAGCGTTTCGCTTTCGGCGTTGATGAGATTCCCCGGCAGCGGCGCCAAAAATACTTGATGTTATGCGAGGTATATACGAAATAGTTATATTTTTACTACAAAATACTATTAAATACGATACAATTTTACACAAGTTATTTATTTATTTATAGAGTGGATATACCTAAACCTTGCTACAACACTATAGGCAGTGTACCTAATCGTACAGTAGTGTAGTTTTTAGTAAGTCCGGTTCATTCCACGGGGAGCTAGCCAAGTTTAACGCTATATTTTTAAAACTATATTTGTATATATATATATATATATATATATATATATATATATATATATATATACATATATACACACATAAGTAATATTATTATTATTATAAAAGGGGGGTTTTACCGTTTAATAACCGGTTTGTCGATTTTATGTTTTAAGTCGTAATTAAAACCTAATGTAAAATATTAAAAATAAATATAACTTAATTTAAAGCGTAAAGTAAATGACGATAATTAAAGTGCGATAAATTAAAGTGCGTTAAATAAAATGGCGATAAATAAAATGGCGATGATTAAAAAGTAAGATAATTAAAAGTGCGATAAGATATAAAATAAAGAAATTATGCTTATTTAAACTTCCGTAATCATGATGTTTGACGTGTTGATCTTAATTTATTACCATAGGTTAATTGTCCGTTGTCCTAGATTATTCAATATGTCCATACGGTTTTTGTCCATAACAGTCCATCAGTCATAAATATAAAGTGCGAGTGTCCTCGTCAAATTATTCTTATACCCGAAGTCAAATATTCCAACTAATTGGGGACTTAAACTGTAATAAGGTTTTAATACATTGTTAATGATTACACCAGGTTATCGACTGTATGCAATCCAAGGTTTTAATACTTTATTATCAATTACACCAAGTGTCCTTGTATGTAATCCACCCCTGTTTTAATGAGTCCATTGACTATTAATCCATCCCCTTGTCCGGTAAAATGAACAATTATTAGTATTTATAAATATCCCGCCCATCGTGTCCGATCGAGTGTGTATGGTTATTTATAGATACGTCAAATTTTAAATCTCTATATTAAATTAACGAACTATTATTCAGTTAAACAAATATAAAGCCTATTAATAGTCCATAGTCCAATTTCCACAAGTGTCGGTCTTTTGTCCAAACTCCAATTATGGTACAAAGCCCAATAACCCTGTCTTTAATATTTAGCCCAACATCATGATTACTTCGATTTAAATAAGCCCAACATCATGATTACTTCGATTTAAATAAGCATAATAATAACTTAGCTACGAGACATTAATTTAAAAAGGTTGAACATAACTTACAATGAGTATTAATAGCGTAGCATTACACGGACAGAATTTCGACTTACAAATTTACAACATTCGCTACCATAACCTTATTATTATTAAACTTTAATATTAAAATTATAATTAAAATATAAATATAATATATATTGAGAGAGTAAGATATAGAAAAAGATGTGTATCATTCGTCCGAAAAATGCTTCAATTTATAGATGTGACCACGTACAGTCCTCCATGTAATCGCATGGATTTAAAGCATCCAAGCCATGTGATCGCATGGCCTCCTTTTCCTGGTCACATATGATTCCAAAAAGTGGGCTGCGCGTATTTATTTAATATATAATATAATATAATATATATAATTTTATATAATTAATTAATTATATATTATATTATATTTTTGTGCATTGTTGACTTGTAATTTTAGGTCCGTTGCGTCAACCGTTGTTAGTTGGCTCATGTCCCAGTTCCGAATTTTCGAACGTCCTTTCGTACGATTTAATATCTTGTACTTTTCGTTTTGCGGCTCGTACTCTTGCAACTTTTAGACGTTTCTCATCAATAATTTGAACCACTTTTATTGTACTTTGTACTTTTAAGCTTTTTGGTCGTTTGCGTCTTCAAATCGTCGAATCTCTCTTTTGTCTTTACCTTTTATTATTTAAACGAATATCACTTGTAAATAGGACAACAGCAACTAAAAGCTTGTCTTTCTTGAAGGATAATGCTATGAAATATATGTTCGTTTTTAGCATTATCAGGTAACATGTCTTTAAGACGGGATTCTTGGATCGGGTATTCATGTGATCTAAAATCATAAAAAGAAATATTTTAGGAGAAAATTGTTTAGACCTAATGGGATGTAGACAATTTAATTTTAATTTTAATATAATCCTTTTTCTTATTATAGATTTTATGTTAATGAGGATATTTTGGAGATATATTAATTTATTAAGATAATTTATATTAATAAACAAAATAATAAATATTAATGCCATAATTGTAAATATAAAAATTAAATAACAACTTTTATCGCATAACAACGAATAATCAAACATAACGGCCTATTGAATCTTTCAATACTTAAGTGATCGTTAGCGTCTAGGTTCGAGTAGGAGCCTTTAAATCGGAACCCTAGCAACCCTCCCCTAAAGGAAGACCGTCATCACTTGTTTTCAAGAAATTTCAATAACCAAAATATATCCAATTTTCATATTTACCAGCGCTCCCCGGTAGCGGCGCCAAAAAGTTGATGTGTCAAAAGTGTGTGCAGTAGTGCTTATTTTGTCTTTCAACTTTTAAATTTATAAAACCTTTATTTTACTTTTAACACCCTAATGAGCAAAAAGACCCGATCAGATGTAATATGTTAGGTTATCGTCCCAAGAAAGCATAGATTCATTATAACTTGGTTTATTATATAACTTAGTTCTTGTTAAAGAACGAAATATAGATTTTTATGTCTTTTTAAGATTAAAGATTCTTATCTCTTAGAAAATACATGATTGAAGATAAACAAAACAATACAATAATAAAGCAAGAAATAAAGATTTAAAATGAACAATTATAAATAAAAGCAGTTACATTAACAAACAACTAATGCGGGAATCATATTAGGTAAGTTTCATAACTTACACTAACACAAATTAAGATAACAATCATAGACCAATTGCTATCCCTAAACAGGTTAAGACAAGTGTTGCATATCATTCAATAGGCAGGACTTAAAGCATATGCAAGACATGTGATGTGCATGACTAACATCTCAATTCTTAGTATTCAATTCAATTACATGATACATATCAACCTTATGATGCGGATCAACATGCAAATAGATTGACAAATTATATAAGCTATTAAACCTCAAGTAGGTCAACTCATGTTACTAGCTAAAAGTCAATTATTACTTGGTTTTCATGCAATCATTAATCAAACACATCCAAACAGAGGATCTTCGACAAAGCCTAAAAATATTAAATTTTATTATATAAGCGTGACTTAAATTCAGCAGATTTATCACTAACTATGTTGTTTTACTTAGTTGCATGCAATTCAATTTAACAAGTTTGATTAACTAGATCTAAACAAGTAGCATGAATCGAATAATAGATTGTTGGATTAAGTAATATCAATCCTAAATTCGGGCTATTTAATCATTAAGCATGACAAACAAGCATATTAAAACAAAGCAGATTCAAAACAATTTAAATATCATCACAGAAACTCAGTTTATGTAGATCTGGAACAAACTAAAAACAGTACGAATTATAGCACGAAGCCGGCGGCTTTGGCTCAGTCAAGCCGGTGGCTTGTACTGGTGAATCCGGCGGCTTCATCTGATTCCCAGACAAAGTTAGTTTTCGTCCACGTAACCACTATGAACGTTTAGTTCATAATGGTAGACGAACAGAAACAGAAAAAGTAAACAAAACAAAATAAACAATAGTAGAAGGATAAAGTCATGTACCTCAAAATGGTAGATGAAAAGAAATTTATTAATAACTTTGATAATTTTGATTACACTTGAAAAAAAACCCTAATCTAAGAGTTTTTGTGATTTTGAGAAAACCCTAAAAGAAAAACGAACTAAGTATATTGAAAACTGATATAGCGGGCCTCTATTTATAGTTTTCAAATTCGGTGGCCAAGCCGGCGGCTTTATTGGGAAGCCGACGACTTTAGTTGGTCGGTGACTCCTTTTGAAAGTTTAATGTAGGCCGCAAGCAGATAAACATGTAACCGTCCTAGTCAGGTCAGCGGCTTCAGTACCAAGCCGGCGGCTTTAAAGTTTCGGCAATCTTTTTTATTTTGTTTCCATTTTTAGCTTTTTCTTGGGCTTTAAGTACACGAAACGATTTTAGGCCAGCGGCTTCAATCCCAAGCCGATTGCTTTAATTGATTCTGGCCTTTTCTGAAGAAATCTGGAACCTTCTGGAATATTTTACCCAAGCCGGCGGCTTCAGGATGCCAGGCCGGCGGCTTCATCTTGTTTTGTGCAGTTTTTACCTCTTTTGATCCTGTTTGATACATAACTTCAATAAAATCATTAGAAATAGATTTTTCCCCATTTTACCCGTTTTAGTGTATTTTAAGATTAAAATGACTTTAAAATAGCAAGATAACTCCTTAAAATGATATCAAAATTCTGTATAATTTAGGAGTTATCAGTAAATATAGTATGATTGTTGTTATGCTGACGTTATAATCCCGATAAGTTTGTATACTAGAATCTTGAGGATTTACCAACCTAAGTATTGATCGCGACTTGTCCACTTATATGAACTTAGATACTTCATAGGGTCTAAGACCCTCGGTTATACTATACCTGAAGCATCTATGAACTCGGTACGGCCGGAATTCCCGATAGGCATTTAACGCGCTTTCAGGAAATAGAACTTTGGAATTAAGACATTAATGACTTAGTATGCATGATTACTACTCCGAAGAGACCTCTTAGGCTCTGTTATGACTTATTTTGCTGCACCCAGTTGTAGGATTCAACCCTACTGCATGTTCTTATCTGATTGTTGCCTTAGGATTGTTCTTTCTATATATTGCATGCACCATATAAGTTCTTATCTGCTTTATTATCAGCTTAACGCTACAGTGTCGTATAGTGATTAGAATAGTTTGATCTTTGTAGAATGATGATAGGTTTGTTATTTTCCTTAAACGTTTTGTCAAATTAACTCGATGGGTTCCTCCTATTTGTGATTGTGTTCATTCAACACATCATGTTGTTATTCTGCATACTGACAGATAACAAGGGTTAGAATTAGAGCATAACTTCTAACAGGACCTAATGATTTACTGAGGATAACCTTCGAGGTTTAGACACATTCTGATAGTGTAACTGAAGTGACATATTTTCCTCTGCTCAAAGAGAGCTCGGAGTGGTAAAAAACCAATAGGCTTGCATGATTGGCTCATCTGATCATATCTACACTATTTTAATTAAAGACATATCTTAAACATAACTACCTTTTCCTAGCCTAAGCATATATCTTGGTCAACATTTCCTTGAATAGCAAACTACGGATATCTCTCCACCGTTTTTACTTTTCCACAATTAGGACTGTTAACTCAAAAACCAAAACTACTATCCTTTTACCGAGTCAATTTAACTAAAGACAATTATAACCTTGAAATTCAATTCGTTAAACCATTTAAAAATATTGTAGTGACCCGAACTTTTCCATGTTTATATATATATTTAATGAAATTGTTATTTACATGATTAAGTATTTCCAACATGTTAAGCAATCAAACTTGTTAAGACTTAATTAATTGAAATAGGTTTCATATAGACAATTGACCACCCAAGTTGACCGGTGATTCACGAACGTTAAAACTTGTAAAAACTATACGATGACATATATATGGTTATATATATAGTTAACATGATTTTATTATAAGTATGTATCTCATTAGGTATTTTAACAATGAGTTATATACATAAAAATGAGACTATTAATTTAAGAAACTCGGAAACGATATATATAACGATTATCGTTATAACAACGTCATACTAGGTACATATGAATCATATTAAGATATTAATATACTTGGTTAATTATGTTAAATGATAAGTAAATATATTAATAAGTGTATTAACAATGAAATACATATGTAAAAATAAGACTACTAACTTAATGATTTCGAAACGAGACATATATGTAACGATTATCGTTGTAACGACATTTAACTGTATATATATAATACTAAGATATATTATATATCATAATATCATGATAATATAACAATTTAACATCTCATTTGTTATAATAAACAATGGGTTAACAACATTCAACAAGATCGTTAACCTAAAGGTTTCAAAACAACATTTACATGTAACGACTAACGATGACTTAACGACTCAGTTAAAATGTATATACATGTAGTGTTTTAATATGTATTTATACACTTTTGAAAGACTTCAATACACTTATCAAAATACTTCTACTTAACAAAAATGCTTACAATTACATCCTCGTTCAGTTTCATCAACAATTCTACTCGTATGCACCCGTATTCGTACTCGTACAATACACAGCTTTTAGATGTATGTACTATTGGTATATACACTCCAATGATCAGCTCTTAGCAGCCCATGTGAGTCACCTAACAAATGTGGGAACCATCATTTGTCAACTAGCATGAAATATCTCATAAAATTACAAAAATATGAGTAATCATTCATGACTTATTTACATGAAAACAAAATTACATATCCTTTATATCTAATCCATACACCAAAGACCAAAAACACCTACAAACACTTTCATTCTTCAATTTTCTTCATCTAATTGATCTCTCTCATGTTCTATCTTCAAGTTCTAAGTGTTCTTCATAAATTCTACAAGTTCTAGTTACATAAAATCAAGAATACTTTCAAGTTTGCTAGCTCACTTCCAATCTTGTAAGGTGATCATCCAACCTCAAGAAATCTTTGTTTCTTACAGTAGGTTATCATTCTAATACAAGGTAATAATCATATTCAAACTTTGGTTCAATTTCTATAACTATAACAATCTTATTTCAAGTGATGATCTTACTTAAACTTATTTTCGTGTCATGATTCTGCTTCAAAAACTTCGAGCCATCCAAGGATCCGTTGAAGCTAGATCCATTTTTCTCTTTTCCAGTAGGTTTATCCAAGGAAATTAAGGTAGTAATGATGTTCATAACATCATTCGATTCATACATATAAAGCTATCTTATTCGAAGGTTTAAACTTGTAATCACTAGAACATAGTTTAGTTAATTCTAAACTTGTTCGCAAACAAAAGTTAATCCTTCTAACTTGACTTTTAAAATCAACTAAACACATGTTCTATATCTATATGATATGCTAACTTAATGATTTAAAACCTGGAAACACGAAAAACACCGTAAAACCGGATTTACGCCGTCGTAGTAACACCGTGGGCTGTTTTGGGTTAGTTAATTAAAAACTATGATAAACTTTGATTTAAAAGTTGTTATTCTGGGAAAATGATTTTTATTATGAACATGAAACTATATCCAAAAATTATGGTTAAACTCAAAGTGGAAGTATGTTTTCTAAAATGGTCATCTAGACGTCGTTCTTTCGACTGAAATGACTACCTTTACAAAAATGACTTGTAACTTATTTTTCCGACTATAAACCTATACTTTTTCTATTTAGATTCATAAAATAGAGTTCAATATGAAACCATATCAATTTGATTCACTCAAAACGGATTTAAAATGAAGAAGTTATGGGTAAAACAAGATTGGATAATTTTTCTCATTTTAGCTACGTGAAAATTGGTAACAAATCTATTCCAACCATAACTTAATCAACTTGTATTGTATATTATGTAATCTTGAGATACCATAGACACGTATACAATGTTTCGACCTATCATGTCGACACATCTATATATATTTCGGAACAACTATAGACACTCTATATGTGAATGTTGGAGTTAGCTATACAGGGTTGAGGTTGATTCCAAAATATATATAGTTTGAGTTTTGATCAATACTGAAATACGTATACACTGGGTCGTGGATTTATTCAAGATAATATTTATCGATTTATTTCTGTACATCTAACTGTGGACAACTAGTTGTAGGTTACTAACGAGGACAGCTGACTTAATAAACTTAAAACATCAAAATATATTAAAAGTGTTGTAAATGTATTTTGAACATACTTTGATATATATGTATATATTGTTATAGGTTCGTGAATCAACCAGTGGCCAAGTCTTACTTCCCGACGAAGTAAAAATCTGTGAAAGTGAGTTATAGTCCCACTTTTAAAATCTAATATTTTTGGGATGAGAATACATGCAGGTTTTATAAATGATTTACAAAATAGACACAAGTACGTGAAACTACATTCTATGGTTGAATTATCGAAATCGAATATGCCCCTTTTTATTAAGTCTGGTAATCTAAGAATTAGGGAACAGACACCCTAATTGACGCGAATCCTAAAGATAGATCTATTGGGCCTAACAAACCCCATCCAAAGTACCGGATGCTTTAGTACTTCGAAATTTATATCATATTCGAAGGGTGTCCCGGAATGATGGGGATATTCTTATATATGCATCTTGTTAATGTCGGTTACCAGGTGTTCACCATATGAATGATTTTTATCTCTATGTATGGGATGTGTATTGAAATATGAAATCTTGTGGTCTATTATTATGATTTGATATATATAGGTTAAACCTATAACTCACCAATATTTTTGTTGACGTTTTAAGCATGTTTATTCTCAGGTGATTATTAAGAGCTTCCACTGTCGCATACTTAAATAAGGACGAGATTTGGAGTCCATGCTTGTATGATATTGTGTAAAAACTGCATTCAAGAAACTTATTTTGTTGTAACATATTTGTATTGTAAACCATTATGTAATGGTCGTGTGTAAACAGGATATTTTAGATTATCATTATTTGATAATCTACGTAAAGCTTTTGAAACCTTTATTGATGAAATAAAGGTTATGGCTTGTTTTAAAATGAATGCAGTCTTTGAAAAACGTCTCATATAGAGGTCAAAACCTCGCAACGAAATCAATTAATATGGAACGTTTTTAATCAATAAGAACGGGACATTTCAGTTGGTATCTGAGCGTTGGTCTTAGAGAACCAGAATTTTGCATTAGTGTGTCTTATCGAGTTTGTTAGGATGCATTAGTTGTGAAGACCCATCCTAATCCATCCGGACAAAGTCCATATCGATTATAAACAATTCTCAACAGTTGATTACATCGCGAGGTACTTGACCTCTATATGATACATTTTACAAACATTGCATTCGTTTTTAAAAGACAAACTTTCATTTACATTGACAGTTGACAGACATGCATACCATTTCATAATATATCCAAATATAATTGACTTAATAATAATCTTGATGAACTCAACGACTCGAATGCAACGTCTTTTGAAATATGTCATGAATGACTCCAAGTAATATCTTTAAAATGAGCAATTGTACAGCGGAAGACTTCTTTCATACCTGAGAATAAACATGCTTTAAAGTGTCAACCAAAAGGTTGGTGAGTTCATTAGTTTAACATAAATAATCATTTCCATCATTTTAATAGACCACAAGATTTCATATTTCAATACACATCCCATACATAGAGATAAAAATCATTCATATGGTGAACACCTGGTAACCGACATTAACAAGATGCATATATAAGAATATCCCCATCATTCCGGGATCCTCCTTCGGACATGATATAAATTCGAAGTACTAAAGCATCCGGTACTTTGGATGGGGCTTGTTGGTCCCGATAGATCTATCTTTAGGATTCGCGTCAATTAGGGTGTCTGTTCCCTAATTCTTAGATTACCAGACTTAATAAAAAGGGGCATATTCGATTTCGATAATTCAACCATATAATGTAGTTTTGATTACTTGTGTCTATTTCGTAAAACATTTATAAAAATTACGCATGTATTCTCAACCCAAAAATATAAAGGGTAAAAAGGCAAATGAAACTCACGCATATAAATATTGTAAAACAGTTAATAAAGCATTTGCATGTATTCTCAGCCCAAAAACGTAAAGAGTAAAAGGGAGCAAATGAAACTCACAATACTGTATTTTGTAGTAAAAATACATATGACGATATTGAACAATGCAGGGTTGGCCTCGGATTCACGAACCTATATCATTTGTATATATATATTAAAACATATAACGGAAATCACATAATTTTTATTTATTAATATATATTACTTATATATTTTTGTATTTATATAGGATTTATATTAACTTCCATTTAAAACACATACTTATATTATATCTTAAATTATATGTGATATATATTTAATTTGTATATATATATATATATCTTAAAGTGATTGATATCTATTCGTTTAGTTATATTATTATATATATGTCCATATATTTATATATATATATGTTTAGTGTTAATTAAAATTAGTAATTTGTTATACAGAGCTATTTATAGGAAAAATATATATATTTGTTTGATATACAGCTATATGAAATATTAATATAATTATGGTATATGTAATATGTATACTTTTTTTTGTACATAATAATTATCTAAATTTTTTTTTTATAGTTTTGATAATAATGGTTTACTAATAATAAATATATGGTTAATAATAATAATACTAATAATTATAACTATAATTTTACTACTAAAGATAATAGCTTTAATAATGATATTAATACTACTATAAATGATAAAATGTTAATTTGTATTTTGATAGTGATAATAATAAATAATTTATAAAAAAAATATATATAACTACAATTGTAACTAACATCATAATACTAATAATAATAATTAATAATTACTATTTAGTAGTTATAATAACATTAATAATCAATAAACATAATAATAATATTAATAATAACAATAATAATAATAATAATGATAATAATAATAATAATAGTATTGAGAATAAGAGTGTATACCCTTCAAATAAGCTTTTTATAAAAAGAACACTCCAAACGAGACTCGAACCCATGACCTCTCGAACACCCGACTAACCCTTAACCATTTCGCCACCTCTATTTTTCTGATTTAAACCCCATAGTGTAATTTATATCCCGTCACTTATCTTCTTCCATTCCAACATCTCGGCCCAATCTACTATGAAATGGCAGCCCAACATCATTTACAGTTTAAATGACCCACGAAGTAATTTATGAAACCCAATAAGTAAAATAATATATGGCCCAAACATTCAAGTCTCTCGGCCCAACAGTAGCTCGAGCAGTCCATGATCCATCCCACAATCCAGTATTCGATTAAAATAGGAAAAAAAAATTCGTTTGCTGTGTAACCGAAGATTAGTGGAGAAAAAAAAACGCATGCACTAACATGCTTTCATCATCACACCTTTAGTATGTATCCCCACCAAAACCTCATATTAAATCCTCAAAATTGCCATTCACCAATCCTTCTTTGGTCGAATTATGGCTCCCACAAAAGAAAATGTTTCCCACTTTTGAAAAGTTGATATTACTTAATCCAATTACCAGTTGTTTTCCATATTCCCTACTACCTAAACTCCACCTTATTTCATATTTTAAAAGGTTTGAAAGTTACTTCTATCATTTCTATTTATACCCTTCCAAGTTGAGCCATAAATTATTCAAGATCGATTGATGGATGATAAATAAAAAAAAAAAAATCAAGGATCATTAATTCCTTCATTATTCATAGACGAGACCAGGGAATTATATATACGCAAGTGTAGCAGCAATCTTATGTGCTTGTTTCAGTGTTATCGTTTGAAACAGAAAAAGAAACGTTATCGGAGTAGGAGCTTACGAAGGTGATGATTAACTTTGATGGGTTTACGATTACAGCAGTAGCAAAAGAAATGGAGGTTGCATGTCTGTTTCGGGGTGGCTTAGAATGGTGATGGGTAATCAAAAACAGAATCCAAATAAAAACATCAAGAAATAATTGTATGTTCATGTGCTTTGTATGACGTTTGAGTTGATTTTTAACAAGAGGGAACGGAAGTAATTATTTGCAGTTAATCATGATAGGTTTAGTGTTGAAGGTTGATGTTTGAGAAAAACATAAGTAGAAGGCTAATTGTTAATGGTATGAATAGAGGTATGGGTAGTGATTGAGCTTTGTAAAAAAAAAATAAGATATGAACCGAGGTCGACTCCAATTTTGTTTATATTTTTCTGTTAAATTCTTGATTTGTAAATGGTATTATATATTATATATAATAAGGTTGAGGTTATGAGTTAACAGCTAAATTTAATCATAATTTAAATTTTGAGAGGGACGTATAACAAACTAGAGACAGGAGAATATTTGATCAGAGAATCAATTTAAAAAAATATAAATAAAGTGTAAAGCTTGATCATGATCTGTAACAGATTCTTGTTAGATTATGCATTAAGTCCAAGATTGGTACAAATTTTAGACAAGTAAACAAATTATACACAGTAAGATAGCAACCTATAACAACTTCTAGGATTTGTTACAAGTTTTAATAATTTTCATTGTTATTACTAATAATTAATAAGTATATATTATTTATAATAGTACGGATTAATAATAATTATTAATAATACAGACTAATGCATATAAAAACACTGATATTAATAATAATAGAAATACTAGTATTATAAATGAATAAAAACAATAGGTTGTATTATTTAATATCTATAATAATATGAATGATATTAATAATAAAAGTACTATATGTTTAACATGTCATTTAATATATTATTATTACATATTATTAATTATGTAATATTTCATAGTGTATATATATAATATCATATTTTGAATATCTAATATTTATATAATTTATTATATTATAATATACATATAATTAGCAACTATATATATATTAATTTACACACACTTGTTCATGAATCGTCAGGAATAGTCAAAGGTCGAATGGTTTCATGAAACAAATTTTGAAATTTTGAAATTCAACATAACAGGCTTTGCTTATCTTGTCGAAATCATATAAAGATTAAGTTTAAATTTGGTCAGAAATTCCGGGTCGTCACAGTACCTACCCGTTAAAGAAATTTCGTCCCGAAATTTGAGTGAGGTTGTCATGACTAACAATAAAAATGTTTTCATGACGAATATGAGTTGATAGATAGAGTTTTGTCACTATTGAGTAATATAGATAGAACAATTCGATTAGGTGTAACGTACTAGTGAAGCTGTCACAAAAGAGTGAAATGAGGAATTTAAGATTCGTCTTACTTTTGACGTAGTCACGTTTGATATTCCGGAATTCAAGGGATTTAAAAGAAAATCTTGAAAATCTATAAGATCTGATTCTTCGGGATTTATGGATATTAGGATCTCTATAATTAAATGCGATCATCTGTCTCGATTACTTTGTCTGGTATTTTCACTATAAATGGACTTCTTCCGTTTCGTTACTTCCCACCACTTCCATTTTCTATATTCATACTTTTAAATCATCAGTCAATATGCTTCATCCAGTTTTAATTCTGGATATATTCCTTTCCTTCCTATCGATCATTCTCCTTTTTTCATCTACCACCGGAGGAATCTGTTTACCTCTACTTCGATCTTGGGGTTATTGTGTTTATCATACTCCCGTGTCTTTATATTGCTATTCGTATTAATGTACACGGTTTGTGATTTCTGTGTTGTTGTCGAGTTTTGTATCTTCCCTTATGTTTCAGAGCTCTTTGCCTTTTTATTCTTCTCTCGATCACTAGTAAAACGAGTAACGGTTCAGAATTCGTAAGTATGGAGTTTCGAATGAACTTAATGTTCTAAACAAGAAAGAACGCAATAGCACAATTTGATTTGTCAAATTACCAGAGTCACTGAGAATAGAACTATCAAGAATATACTCTCTTGATATGTTTAGAATTTAATTAGAATGAAAGAGTTATGTAACATGACACATGATGGTGGTATGATCTACTGTGAACCATCATGTCCCATTAGAACTCAGCATGACTTACTGTAATATAATCGCGTTGATCAAGTGTCATTATATTATACTAACTCATTCATCAGTTCCCTGCATTACTTCAATAACATTCATATTTTAAGCTCGAAAGTTTACAGAATTTAGAAACTAATAGTTTCTATATGATGTAAAACTGATAGCATGAAGAGATTACTGTTTTCAGATAAGAATAGTTATGAAAATATCTTCAGAAATATGGAGGATATTTATAATGAAAGATACGATGATATCTTGGAATTTCTAATATCGAAGGATGATAGGAACTATTGTCCGCAAGGGTTTAGAGTAAAGAGCAAGATATTCGCTAAAGACTTTAGCAGTCATTGAATCATTTGAATTCTTTGAAGTCAAACTTATTCTTTGTGATTTGTCCACGGCTTTCTTCATAGTTTCGCATAATCTGCTTTTCGGTACTAAATTTTCTATTGAATGTTTCTAATATAATGATACACAGGAAGCACGAAGAGGTATATAATTTCGGACGAGAATATTTATGAAAATATTCTCAGAAATATCGAAGATATTGATGATGATATTTTGGAATTTCTAAGTTCGATGGTTGATGGATAAAGATTTTCCGCAGGATTTTAACATGAGTACGGAGCAAGATATTCGTTGAAGGTTTTATTGGATCCAGAATTACCTGAATTCTTTGAATATAGGGTTTGGTCCTTGTATTTGTCCTTGGTCTCATTCGTGGTTATCTCAATTCGTTTTCCAGTTCCAATTTTTCTGAGCTTTTCCAACGTACTATTCTCTATCATCAAACTTCCGACAATTAAGGTCGTTTACGGTTATCTACAGTTTCTGCTGCTTCATTCAGCTTTTTCAAAGTTCAATATATTAATTCGTAGGCTGGTTGCTTTTCAAAATTTTAGAATGGAAGGTCATTATTCTAAGAGATAAATGTTATACATATAACTGTTGATGTAGATATGCTGTGATTTTTCAAAGTACTGATTGCCGATTCCTCTATATTTACTGCTACCATATCTGAATCATTGGTTATCGATCCGAGGTGATTTCAAGAGAATTGTGTTTTTAGATGATTAAACGCTGACGGTAATATGGTGTAATATAAAAGGTTCCCCCGGTAACAATAAAAGAGTACACATATATATCAAGGTTATAATAAGGTTGTTTTGAACGAAAAGTCGAAGTTGACTTGCTGGAGCTGTGATAAAATTTGCTACTTTGAAAGGGATTACTAAGTTATTTTGGGTAATAATAATGCTAAAGGAGCTAACACAGATACGGGTTAAACGTTTTACTCAGGTTCCGAGTGTTTTTCAGGTGCATAACTATATGCATCAATCTTTTCTTCCGTAGATGAGATGCAGTTGTTTCATCTGTAACATCCCGCGTTTTTCCGTTAAATTTATTTTTAACACCGTCTTTTTTTTTAAATAATATCTTTCGCTATTTAAATTCCCAATTTCCGTTGACTAACGTTTATAATATTCTCGTTATTTAATTATAACATCACTCGTCTACTCGAGCATTTTTTTAAAATATTCGTTTGGTTAAATCCCGCACCCGCTTCTAAACTCGAGGGACTAAAATTGACACGGGGCAAACTAGTTGACTAGGTCAACTAGTCCACCCCAATCACCACCATTCAATCCCTCCATCTCTCTCTCTTTCTTTTTTTTTTCTCTCAAGAACACAAACATAATTCATCATCTAAATTCGGATCGGGAAGCAAACTTCAAAACAAATTACATATTCGTGATCCTCTCATCATCCTCTTCGATTTGGTACCAATTTCATCCATTTTGGGTAACATTTCTAAAACACTAAATTTCTCTAAATTCGTTTTATATACTTGAAATTGTGTTAGTTAGTGTCTATGGCTCGTGTGTAACATGAATATATGTTTTGTTTGCTCGATTTGTGGTTTGGAGTAACTAGTTTGAGTTTTTGAAATGGGTTTGCTTAATCCTTGATTTTGGATGAGTTAATGTTGTTAGATTGTTAAAGTGCATGTTTTAATTGTGTTACTAGTATCATTAGCTACATTTTGATGTGTAGGTTGATTAAGAAAACTTCAAAAACCCGATTAATGATTTCTTTTGATGTTTGACTAGGGTTTGATAGTTCTTGACATGAACTTTTGGATGCTTAAATGCCATGGAATGTTAATTGTTAGTGTTTAGTAGTAATGTATGCTTCATTACCTTCGAAACGGCATATCATATGTGTGAATTGGATTCCCGAAACTTAAAATGCAATTGATGAACTTGAAACTTTGAAAATGGACTTTTAAATGATCACTTGACGAGAAATCGGTTATGGAAAATGTTGTTTTTGTTTGATGAAACATGTTTAGTTGTGTTCCTTGTCAAAAGAGCTTTCCAATGGTATAAGATACGCTTTCTAATTGTTTACGGTTTGAGTTTTGCGTTTGTTTGAAATTTTACCAAGCCTTGAACAAGTGAAACAGGCCTGGGACCAGGCCACGGCCATTGTCGCGGCGCGACAGGCCTGGCCGCGGCGCGACATAAGCCGCGTCCAGATTCTGTTTCCCTTGACCTTTTTACTAAAAATGTTTGACATGTTCTAGACCTCCAATTTACATGCAACTTGTTTTAACATGCTTGTATATGAATAACTAGCATAGAAAAATAGTCCGGGACCCGACCCGAACGTGTTGACTTTCGTTGACTTTGACCGACCAAAGTTTGACTTTTTGTCAAACTTAACCAAATGATTATGCAACCTTCCTAACTTGTTTCTGTACTTGTATCTTGCATGAAACTTGACAATTTGATTCACATGCTACATAATCGAGTCGTAACGAGCCATAGGACTAATTGAACACATTTCACCCGACCTTGTGTCGTAACCGGTTAATTGATATAACTTACTTGTTTAGGTCAAGGCTAAGCAACTTTCATGCACACGTTTACTTGTTGAAGTACTTTTATACTCGTGCACTCGAGGTGAGATCATAGTCCCACCTTTTCAACAACTTTTTATACTTTTAAATTGTGGGCTGAGAAACATATACTTTGTTACATTTTGTACTACTTGCTTTTATACTTTGAACACAAGTACAAGGAAAACAAACATTCCACAGCGAGTTAGAACAAAAATCCTCAATTCGATTATCATTAGTTACACTTGCAGGGTGTAAGCGAGAACTTATATTGTGTGGCCATACGGGTTTGACAAACCCTCATTACGGACGGTTCGCTACCGTCTACGGATGAAATATATTTTCGGGAAACAGTGTATGTTCTAACACTATTGTGATGGGGTTCTATGGAAGGAAACGTTAAGTCTTGATAATTGGGTGCTCGCGAACCAACTTTTGGAATGCAACTTTTGGATGATCAATTTATGGAAATACTAAATCTTGTGGTTCAAAATATAACATTTACTAATACACCTATGATTTCACCAACGTTTTTCGTTGACAGTTTTCTATATGTTTCTCAGGTTCATACATGGCTATTTGATACATGCTTCCGCGTACATTCATACTTGCTTGGGGTCAAGCATACATGCATACACTCTGATTTCTTGCTTGGAGTCAAGCATACATACATGCATACGCTAGTGATAGCACCTTTGGATTCAAACATATTGTTTACATACTTACGCTATTTATAGCAACTGTGATTTTAAACTAATTATGTCGCAAGATATTTCATTTGTACTTTACTACTTTTGTAAACTTAAACTTGTTGTCGATCCGTTTGGTGAACTAAACTTTGCAAGTCATGCACGTTTCAAATGAATGCGACATAATTTTGGTCAAAAGCGTCTCATATAGAGACTATGACCACGCAACGGGACCTAAGTAGCGGCGCCGTCAATGACGATTTGGTCGGGTCGTTACAGATGGTATCAGAGCGTTGGTTGTAGGGAACTAGGATGTGCATTAGTGTGTCTAACAGAGTCGTTAGGACGCATTAGTGAGTCTAGACTACAACCGGATAGTTAACATTTGCATTCTGACATACATTTGCTATAGATAGCACTTACTTGACTACTTGTGCATTATACTTGAATCATTCTTAGGCAAACTTTTTAATGGTACCCAACCTTCATCATACGAACTCGTATTCCGCCACTTTTTGGTAACACACGTAAATTCAAGATTCATGCGCGTAAGGATGACAACGACTTCATTAGTCACACTTGTTCGGGAACTCTGTCTCCCGGATTGTTATTTGCCACCGTTTCAACTTACTATCGGTTTTCCACTGGTGTTTCTTACTATCTACTTTTTGGTGTTACTACCATCACTACTCTAGGTGAGTATCGTCATCGCTAAATATCACTACGGTTGCGTACTTTTTGTTATCATGATTCGTTACTCTTTTCGTACCTAAGGGCATTATCGCTTGACTTGAACCGCATTGACGTGAACAATCAACTATACACTTCCCTCGGGGAACGCATCTTCAGAGTTGCACCAATTCTTTCGATTTAATACGAGTCACGTTTGAGACGTCGTTACATTTTGTTTATTTTAGATTTTCGCGATTACACGAACTTGAATCCATAGAGTGATGTGGGAATGGAGGTATGAGTTAGCGTAATATAACGACACTCGATCAACGTGGTTATATTACGGTAAGACATACCAAAGTTCTAGTGACGCGTGATGGTGGTTAGACTCGATCAACCTAAACACCACCATGTGCCATGTACATGACTTCATCTTTTCAGGTTTGGACATCCGAAAACTCCGAGAATATTTATAACAACCATACCGGGGACACACCTTCAATTATTGTCAAATTATATTTATGCTTCCGAATGAATTACCGATTCCATTCGACTTCAACCGTATGTCACATGGGTATACTAGCTCGTCCTCGCGCAGTCTTGTTGACTAACTACAATTTACTCGTTATGCTCACATCGGGGCGGAAACTTCTCTTGCATCACCCTCGTACTTCCGGTTCAGGAGGTCCTTATTCTAAATTCGCAATGGAGAGCGACTCTTCACGTCGTACAAATATTCGCCGCGAGGGTGGATAGTCCTAACAATCGTTTTCAAAACCCGATAAGAACTTGCCCCGACGAACGTTTTTGGAAACCGATAAATCTTCCGCGACGCGAATTTTCTTGAGAAACTTGTCCTAGCTAACGTTTTCAATTCCTAGCAAACTTGTTCACTATGCCTTAGGGAAATGTACCCCGTTTCGGATTGAGATCCTCGTTTCACTTCTAGATTTTGGAGTACCTTACAAAAAGCCTCGGGACCGCGTTTAGACATGAGTACCGCGTACCATCCACAACCCGACGGACCGAACAAACATGCGATTTAAACCTTGGAAACCATAATACGAATTTGTATTACCAACTTCAAATTTACTTGAGAAAAGTATTTTCCTTTAACCGAATCCTCGTACTACAATGATTTTCATTCGAGTTTTAACGTCACTCCTTTTGAAACCACATGTGACCGGAAACGTCATTCTCCTTTGTCGAACCAAGTAAACGATGATCAATTCACCGGGGCCGAGGTTATTCATGAGCAACCGAGAAAATTTATTCATATTCAGGCAAAACCCTACGCGACTCGTAATCACCAAGAGCTACGCCGATGTTAGACGTAAACATTTCAAATTCCACGTGGGAAACCGCGTCACGTTAAGAGTCGCACCTTGGAAAGGTGCAATCCGTTTCGGGAAAACGTAGGAAGCTAAATCCGCGATATTTTGATCCTTTAAATTCTTGGGGTGTTTTGGACCTGTCGCTAGCCGTTTAGATTTTCCGACTCATTTTGAGTCTCCGTTTATCCTACATTCGATGTATCAACTCAAAGACGTGTTTTGCGAAACGAGAACTTGTTATCTCCTTTGATGAACTCACTATCGACGATAAACCTCATTTCCTAGGAGGACCGATTGAAACCATGAATCATGGAAGCCAAACCTTAAAACAACATATGATCCCGACCGTCAAAATTCGTGGAAATACTCAAGGACGTACCTTCACTTATTCATAGAATTTACAATGCAAGATCTCGAGTAAGATTCAACAACTACTACTTCCAACTAAATTTCGGGACGAAATTTCTTTTGAGGTGTGGATAATGTAACATCCCGCGTTTTTCCGTTAAATTTATTTTTAACACCGTCTTTTTTTTAAATAATATCTTTCGCTATTTAAATTCCCAATTTCCGTTGACTAACGTTTATAATATTCTCGTTATTTAATTATAACATCACTCGTCTACTCGAGCATTTTTTTAAAATATTCGTTTGGTTAAATCCCGCACCCGCTTCTAAACTCGAGGGACTAAAATTGACACGGGGCAAACTAGTTGACTAGGTCAACTAGTCCACCCCAATCACCACCATTCAATCCCTCCATCTCTCTCTCTTTCTTTTTTTTTTCTCTCAAGAACACAAACATAATTCATCATCTAAATTCGGATCGGGAAGCAAACTTCAAAACAAATTACATATTCGTGATCCTCTCATCATCCTCTTCGATTTGGTACCAATTTCATCCATTTTGGGTAACATTTCTAAAACACTAAATTTCTCTAAATTCGTTTTATATACTTGAAATTGTGTTAGTTAGTGTCTATGGCTCGTGTGTAACATGAATATATGTTTTGTTTGCTCGATTTGTGGTTTGGAGTAACTAGTTTGAGTTTTTGAAATGGGTTTGCTTAATCCTTGATTTTGGATGAGTTAATGTTGTTAGATTGTTAAAGTGCATGTTTTAATTGTGTTACTAGTATCATTAGCTACATTTTGATGTGTAGGTTGATTAAGAAAACTTCAAAAACCCGATTAATGATTTCTTTTGATGTTTGACTAGGGTTTGATAGTTCTTGACATGAACTTTTGGATGCTTAAATGCCATGGAATGTTAATTGTTAGTGTTTAGTAGTAATGTATGCTTCATTACCTTCGAAACGGCATATCATATGTGTGAATTGGATTCCCGAAACTTAAAATGCAATTGATGAACTTGAAACTTTGAAAATGGACTTTTAAATGATCACTTGACGAGAAATCGGTTATGGAAAATGTTGTTTTTGTTTGATGAAACATGTTTAGTTGTGTTCCTTGTCAAAAGAGCTTTCCAACGGTATAAGATACGCTTTCTAATTGTTTACGGTTTGAGTTTTGCGTTTGTTTGAAATTTTACCAAGCCTTGAACAAGTGAAACAGGCCTGGGACCAGGCCACGGCCATTGTCGCGGCGCGACAGGTCTGGCCGCGGCGCGACATAAGCCGCGTCCAGATTCTGTTTCCCTTGACCTTTTTACTAAAAATGTTTGACATGTTCTAGACCTCCAATTTACATGCAACTTGTTTTAACATGCTTGTATATGAATAACTAGCATAGAAAAATAGTCCGGGACCCGACCCGAACGTGTTGAATTTCGTTGACTTTGACCGACCAAAGTTTGACTTTTTGTCAAACTTAACCAAATGATTATGCAACCTTCCTAACTTGTTTCTGTACTTGTATCTTGCATGAAACTTGACAATTTGATTCACATGCTACATAATCGAGTCGTAACGAGCCATAGGACTAATTGAACACATTTCACCCGACCTTGTGTCGTAACCGGTTAATTGATATAACTTACTTGTTTAGGTCAAGGCTAAGCAACTTTCATGCACACGTTTACTTGTTGAAGTACTTTTATACTCGTGCACTCGAGGTGAGATCATAGTCCCACCTTTTCAACAACTTTTTATACTTTTAAATTGTGGGCTGAGAAACATATACTTTGTTACATTTTGTACTACTTGCTTTTATACTTTGAACACAAGTACAAGGAAAACAAACATTCCACAGCGAGTTAGAACAAAAATCCTCAATTCGATTATCATTAGTTACACTTGCAGGGTGTAAGCGAGAACTTATATTGTGTGGCCATACGGGTTTGACAAACCCTCATTACGGACGGTTCGCTACCGTCTACGGATGAAATATATTTTCGGGAAACAGTGTATGTTCTAACACTATTGTGATGGGGTTCTATGGAAGGAAACGTTAAGTCTTGATAATTGGGTGCTCGCGAACCAACTTTTGGAATGCAACTTTTGGATGATCAATTTATGGAAATACTAAATCTTGTGGTTCAAAATATAACATTTACTAATACACCTATGATTTCACCAACGTTTTTCGTTGACAGTTTTCTATATGTTTCTCAGGTTCATACATGGCTATTTGATACATGCTTCCGCGTACATTCATACTTGCTTGGGGTCAAGCATACATGCATACACTCTGATTTCTTGCTTGGAGTCAAGCATACATACATGCATACGCTAGTGATAGCACCTTTGGATTCAAACATATTGTTTACATACTTACGCTATTTATAGCAACTGTGATTTTAAACTAATTATGTCGCAAGATATTTCATTTGTACTTTACTACTTTTGTAAACTTAAACTTGTTGTCGATCCGTTTGGTGAACTAAACTTTGCAAGTCATGCACGTTTCAAATGAATGCGACATAATTTTGGTCAAAAGCGTCTCATATAGAGACTATGACCACGCAACGGGACCTAAGTAGCGGCGCCGTCAATGACGATTTGGTCGGGTCGTTACATCATCCTCTCGATTGAGGTGTTTCCAAGAATCATGAAAGGTTTGAACGCAGATTGTAATCGTCAAGATACAAATGAGGTTTAAGATGAAATCAAGTGGCAAACTTGAAGAATTGTCTTAGTTTCATATGTTATAATCAATATTTTAATTCATTTTAATTGTCCACTGTTGGTAGTCCTCAGTTGATTAGTCCACAGTTAGCTAGGAACAGTTAGCTAGGTTTTTGTTAGCGTGGATTCTTAACAAAATTTCTCATAGTTAATTTGTTTGTTTCTAACAAATTTTATTTCGTCAAATGTTTTCTTCATTATGCCACTTGTTGGATTCTGATAGGTCAAAATCCAAGTATAAAATTTGAATGGAAATGGTTATTCTGTGGTAAACGGATTCATATATTTGTGGATGTAAGTAGGATAGGAAATGACTGTTGAATCAGATTTGAAAAATGCACAATGTAACCTATTAATGTGAAATCTTAAATATTCCTCGGGTATTACCTACCCGTTAAAATATTTTCATCATTAACAGTTTGTATGAAAGAATTTTTAATCACAATCTTTACGAAAACATATATACACATATATTTTCTTCAAATGTAATACAGATTTAATGAGTTAATATAATATTAGACTCATTTGATTTACCGTTAGAATAAGAATAACTAATCTCTAAAACATTAGAGATTATATAGTCGCCATGCCGAACGAAGATAAATGATGTAGAACGATTCGTGAAACGATAATTATACTCGAGGTACAGGAAGAGATGTTGAGGCATGGATTGTTGATGGTACTGGTGCTGTTACTGATGGTACTGTTAGTGCCGGTGATGTTGCTGAAGCTGGTACATTTTGCACCACATTATCCGAATTGATTATTCGAGCGCGAAGTTCGTTGACTTATTACTCCAGGATGATTGTCGATTGGAATGAGCGGATGAATAAGGTTCAGAATTGTGGATAGAATATAATCTTGTCGAGTTACCCTGGAAATGAGACTGAAAATGGTATTTCGAACAGGTTCACCGGTAAACGCTTCAGGTTCATTGTCAAGAAGTGAATTCGGTTGGTGGAAGGGATTACCTTCTGTGCGTTTCCATTGATTAAGTCAACTATGAATCCATCAGATGAATTGGGGATGGATGATTGGTTGATTCATTCTGGTGTAGTTGTTTCCAGAGCTTAGATGACTATCCATTCTGAATAACTATCGGAATAACTATCGGAATAGCTGTCGGAATCCGAGGGACTCGATCTAGTTGAAGGATTCATCTCATACGATCAGATGAAGGATTTTCGATAAGAAATAGATTATAGGATGTAGATTAGTATCCTGCAATACATAATTTACATATACATATATAATACTAAAATCTCATAAGTTACGGAGGAATCTACGGAAACTGTCAGGCAAAGATAACAATAACAGATACTCTAAGATATGAATTTTGTCTATACACTTTTCATGCAGTTAATGCAGTAAAACGTGTCTAGACTAAGAATGATAAGCAAGTGATTCTCTAAGAATGATAATCTGGTAATTTTCGACACGAAATGATAAGAAAAACTTTTGACATGCAGACACGGTCGAAGTCCAGACTCACTAATGCATCCTAACAACTATCAGTTAGACACACTAATGCAAGACCCGGTTCGCTAAGACCACCGCTCTGATACCAACTGTGAAGACCCATCCTAATCCATCCGGACAAAGTCCATATCGATTATAAACAATTCTCAACAGTTGATTACATCGCGAGGTACTTGACCTCTATATGATACATTTTACAAACATTGCATTCGTTTTTAAAAGACAAACTTTCATTTACATTGACAGTTGACAGACATGCATACCATTTCATAATATATCCAAATATAATTGACTTAATAATAATCTTGATGAACTCAACGACTCGAATGCAACGTCTTTTGAAATATGTCACGAATAACTCCAAGTAATATCTTTAAAATGAGCAATTGTACAGCGGAAGACTTCTTTCATACCTGAGAATAAACATGCTTTAAAGTGTCAACCAAAAGGTTGGTGAGTTCATTAGTTTAACATAAATAATCATTTCCATCATTTTAATAGACCACAAGATTTCATATTTCAATACACATCCCATACATAGAGATAAAAATCATTCATATGGTGAACACCTGGTAACCGACATTAACAAGATGCATATATAAGAATATCCCCATCATTCCGGGATCCTCCTTCGGACATGATATAAATTCGAAGTACTAAAGCATCCGGTACTTTGGATGGGGCTTGTTGGGCCCGATAGATCTATCTTTAGGATTCGCGTCAATTAGGGTGTCTGTTCCCTAATTCTTAGATTACCAGACTTAATAAAAAGGGGCATATTCGATTTCGATAATTCAACCATATAATGTAGTTTCGATTACTTGTGTCTATTTCGTAAAACATTTATAAAAATTGCGCATGTATTCTCAGCCCAAAAATATAAAGGGTAAAAAGGCAAATGAAACTCACACATATAAATATTGTAAAACAGTTAATAAAGCATTTGCATGTATTCTCAGCCCAAAAACGTAAAGAGTAAAAGGGAGCAAATGAAACTCACAATACTGTATTTTGTAGTAAAAATACATATGACGATATTGAACAATGCAGGGTTGGCCTCGGATTCACGAACCTATATCATTTGTATATATATATTAAAACATATAACGGAAATCACATAATTTTTATTTATTAATATATATTACTTATATATTTTTGTATTTATATAGGATTTATATTAACTTCCATTTAAAACACATACTTATATTATATCTTAAATTATATGTGATATATATTTAATTTGTATATATATATATATCTTAAAGTGATTGATATCTATTCGTTTAGTTATATTATTATATATATGTCCATATATTTATATATATGTTTAGTGTTAATTAAAATTCGTAATTTGTTATACAGAGCTATTTATAGGAAAAATATATATATTTGTTTTATATACAGCTATATGAAATATTAATATAATTATGGTATATGTAATATGTATACTTTTTTTTGTACATAATAATTATCTAATTTTTTTTTTTATAGTTTTGATAATAATGGTTTTTTACTAATAATAAATATATGGTTAATAATAATAATACTAATAATTATAACTATAATTTTACTACTAAAGATAATAGCTTTAATAATGATATTAATACTACTATAAATGATAAAATGTTAATTTGTATTTTGATAGTGATAATAATAAATAATTTATAAAAAAAATATATATAACTACAATTGTAACTAACATCATAATACTAATAATAATAATTAATAATTACTACTTTAGTAGTTATAATAACATTAATAATCAATAAACATAATAATAATATTAATAATAACAATAATAATAATAATGATAATAATAATAATAGTATTGAGAATAAGAGTGTATACCCTTCAAATAAGCTTTTTATAAAAAGAACACTCCAAACGAGACTCGAACCCATGACCTCTCGAACACCCAACTAACCCTTAACCATTTCGCCACCTCTATTTTTCTGATTTAAACCCCATAGTGTAATTTATATCCCGTCACTTATCTTCTTCCATTCCAACATCTCGGCCCAATCTACTATGAAATGGCAGCCCAACATCATTTACAGTTTAAATGACCCACGAAGTAATTTATGAAACCCAATAAGTAAAATAATATATGGCCCAAACATTCAAGTCTCTCGGCCCAACAGTAGCTCGAGCAGTCCATGATCCATCCCACAATCCAGTATTCGATTAAAATAGGAAAAAAAAATTCGTTTGCTGTGTAACCGAAGATTAGTGGAGAAAAAAAAAACGCATGCACTAACATGCTTTCATCATCACACCTTTAGTATGTATCCCCACCAAAACCTCATATTAAATCCTCAAAATTGCCATTCACCAATCCTTCTTTGGTCGAATTATGGCTCCCACAAAAGAAAATGTTTCCCACTTTTGAAAAGTTGATATTACTTAATCCAATTACCAGTTGTTTTCCATATTCCCTACTACCTAAACTCCACCTTATTTCATATTTTAAAAGGTTTGAAAGTTACTTCTATCATTTCTATTTATACCCTTCCAAGTTGAGCCATAAATTATTCAAGATCGATTGATGGATGATAAATAAATAAATAAAAAATCAAGGATCATTAATTCCTTCATTATTCATAGACGAGACCAGGGAATTATATATACGCAAGTGTAGCAGCAATCTTATGTGCTTGTTTCAGTGTTATCGTTTGAAACAGAAAAAGAAACGTTATCGGAGTAGGAGCTTACGAAGGTGATGATTAACTTTGATGGGTTTACGATTACAGCAGTAGCAGAAGAAATGGAGGTTGCATGTCTGTTTTGGGGTGGCTTAGAATGGTGATGGGTGATCGAAAACAGAATCCAAATAAAAACATCAAGAAATAATTGTATGTTCATGTGCTTTGTATGACGTTTGAGTTGATTTTTAACAAGAGGGAACGGAAGTAATTATTTGCAGTTAATCATGATAGGTTTAGTGTTGAAGGTTGATGTTTGAGAAAAACATAAGTAGAAGGCTAATTGTTAATGGTATGAATAGAGGTATGGGTAGTGATTGAGCTTTGTAAAAAAAAAATTGAGATATGAACCGAGGTCGACTCCAATTTTGTTTATATTTTTCTGTTAAATTCTTGATTTGTAAATGGTATTATATATTATATATAATAAGGTTGAGGTTATGAGTTAACAGCTAAATTTAATCATAATTTAAATTTTGAGAGGGACGTATAACAAACTAGAGACAGGAGAATATTTGATCAGAGAATCAATTTAAAAAAATATAAATAAAGTGTAAAGCTTGATCATGATCTGTAACAGATTCTTGTTAGATTATGCATTAAGTCCAAGATTGGTACGAATTTTAGACAAGTAAACAAATTATACACAGTAAGATAGCAACCTATAACAACTTCTAGGATGTGTTACAAGTTTTAATAATTTTCATAGTTATTACTAATAATTAATAAGTATATATTATTTAAAATAGTACGGATTAATAATAATTATTAATAATACAGACTAATGCATATAAAAACACTGATATTAATAATAATAGAAATACTAGTATTATAAATGAATAAAAACAATAGGTTGTATTATTTAATATCTATAATAATATGAATGATATTAATAATAAAAGTACTATATGTTTAACATGTCATTTAATATATTATTATTACATATTATTAATTATGTAATATTTCATAGTGTATATATATAATATCATATTTTGAATATCTAATATTTATACAATTTATTATATTATAATATACATACAATTAGCAACTATATATATATTAATTTACACACACTTGTTCATGAATCGTCAGGAATAGTCAAAGGTCGAATGGTTTCATGAAACAAATTTTGAAATTTTGAAATTCAACATAACAGGCTTTGCTTATCGTGTCGAAATCATATAAAGATTAAGTTTAAATTTGGTCAGAAATTCCGGGTCGTCACAGTACCTACCCGTTAAAGAAATTTCGTCCCGAAATTTGAGTGAGGTTGTCATGACTAACAATAAAAATGTTTTCATGACGAATATGAGTTGATAGATAGAGTTTTGTCACTATTGAGTAATATAGATAGAACAATTCGATTAGGTGTAACGTACTAGTGAAGCTGTCACAAAAGAGTGAAATGAGGAATTTAAGATTCGTCTTACTTTTGACGTAGTCACGTTTGATATTCCGGAATTCAAAGGATTTAAAAGAAAATCTTGAAAATCTATAAGATTTGATTCTTCGGGATTTATGGATATTAGGATCTCTATAATTAAATGCGATCATCTGTCTCGATTACTTTGTCTGGTATTTTCACTATAAATGGACTTCTTCCGTTTCGTTACTTCCCACCACTTCCATTTTCTATATTCATACTTTTAAATCATCAGTCAATATGCTTCATCCAGTTTTAATTCTGGATATATTCCTTTCCTTCCTATCGATCAATCTCCTTTTTTCATCTACCACCGGAGGAACCTGTTTACCTCTACTTCGATCTTGGGGTTATTGTGTTTATCATACTCCCGTGTCTTTATATTGCTATTCGTATTAATGTACACGGTTTGTGATTTCTGTGTTGTTGTCGAGTTTTGTATCTTCCCTTATGTTTCAGAGCTCTTTGCCTTTTTATTCTTCTCTCGATCGCTAGTAAAACGAGTAACGGTTCAGAATTCGTAAGTATGGAGTTTCGAATGAACTTAATGTTCTAAACAAGAAAGAACGCAATAGCACAATTTGATTTGTCAAATTACCAGAGTCACTGAGAATAGAACTATCAAGAATATACTCTCTTGATATGTTCAGAATTTAATTAGAATGAAAGAGTTATGTAACATGACACATGATGGTGGTATGATCTACTGTGAACCATCATGTCCCATTAGAACTCAGCATGACTTACTGTAATATAATCGCGTTGATCAAGTGTCATTATATTATACTAACTCATGCATCAGTTCCCTGCATTACTTCAATAACATTCATATTTTAAGCTCGAAAGTTTATAGAATATAGAAACTAATAGTTTCTATATGATGTAAAACTGATAGCATGAAGAGATTACTGTTTTCAGATAAGAATAGTTATGAAAATATCTTCAGAAATATGGAGGATATTTATAATGAAAGATACGATGATATCGTGGACTCACCTAATAATAATGAAGAGTCAAATGTAAATTAGAATGATTCATGAACTGATTCACAAGTTCCCGAAGAGGAACCGGAAGAAGAGTCGGAACCGGAAGAAGAATCGGAACCGGAAGAAGAATCGGAACCGGATGAAGAAATAGAACCGGTGGGGGAAATAATAAAACAGTTAAGTAAAAGAAAATCCTCAACCAACTGACCAAGGTTAATTATGGTCAATGGTGTTTCCGCCAAGGAATCAAAATATTAGGAGGATTACCAATTCTCCGATGAATCGGATTCCGACGAGAATTTCGATGATGTTATAGAAATTACCCCAACTGAATTTAAAAAGGCAAAAGAAAATAATAAGGGAAAGGGCATAAAAATAGAGAAATCTAATTCCAACCCCGATGAACTTTATATGTATCGTCAACCCCCGAAGTCCTTCAGTTGTAACAATGACCCGGGAACCTCTAAACCACCAGGTTTTTCTAAACCAATGTGGAAAACGACGGCTCGTATTAGGGGAACATCATATATCCCTAGAAACTTGGCAAAATGAACCAAAACCGAAGAAGAAGAAACAAGCGAGTCGGAATAAGATAGTTGTATTCGTGTGGTGTAATATATGTAATATAGTGAGCTTATGCTTTATGATATATGTAAAAATTGCTTGTATTAATAAGTATTTTTTTTATGAATCTAACTCTTGTCTATTTTACAGTATAAAAACACAAAATGGATAGACAACCCAATATTTTAAGAGACCTACCTGGAGACATGATTGATGAAATCTTGTCTAGAGTCGGTCAGAATTCTTCGGCACAACTATTTAAGGCGAGATCAGTTTGTAAGACATTCGAAGAACGTTCCAAGAATGCCTTGGTTTATAAAAGGCTTTCGTTCGAAAGATGGGGGATATCACATTGGGAAATCCATAAGTTACGATGTGTTTACTTTGACGCATATATTGCGGGGAACCCAAATGCTATTTTACGCAATGGGTTAAGAAATTATTTTGACTCAATATATCCGAATATTGGACTTCGTGATTTAGAAAAAGCGGCTAACATGTAACATAAAGAAGCATGTTATGCTTACGGATTAGTAATGTTCACTTCTCACCAAAGTGAGAACAAGAACATTGGGCTACAACTATTAAACAAAACGTTCCCACAAGTGACGGAGTCGGTAATTGGGGTAAGAAATGAGGTTTTTAGATTGTTACGGGACTGTTGGACATTACGTAACCCTCGTCCCTTTGACGACGTTACAACACGCTGTCTTATCAACGGCCATAACGGTTATGTTCCACAAGACCAAGGATGGGAAGTAGTCCTAGTAAAACCAGAATGCATGACTTGTTTCTGGACGTATGAATTACGTGTCTTTATTGCCTTTGCTGAACGACTTGTGTACTAGCTAGAATTATCTTCACAACCATCTTGTATCAAATTTATTGTGTGCTATATTTCATGCTATATGTAAAATAAGCGGTATTGTAAGTTTGTAAAATATTGTGTAAAAGTTTGAACGCGAAATATTATTATAATCAGTTTTTCATATAGAATTGTAGTAGTTAAATTGTATATTAGCTACTAAGTATGAACTTAACGGGTAGGTACTACCCGAATTTAAACTTATAAAACGCTAATATGAAGAAAAAGCTTTTATAAATGAGTTCATATTATGCTACGAAATACTATTAACTACTCTTAATATTCTGTATGATTAACTTGTTTCATTTGACTATTTGAAGGAAATGGCACTGACTACTCGACAAACCTTGAATATGAGCGAAGAGGAATTTCGTGCCTTTCTTGCTTCAAACATAGCCACAGTACAGGCTGCGCTACATACCAACAATAACCTTGGATCTAGCAGTACAGGAAATCGTGTAGGATGTACCTACAAAGAATTCACTGCCTGCAAACCTTTGGAATTTGATGGAACCGAAGGACCGATCGGATTGAAACGGTGGACCGAGAAGGTCGAATCGGTGTTTGCCATAAGTAAGTGTACTGAAGAGGACAAAGTGAAGTACGCTACGCATACCTTCACAGGTTCTGCGTTAACATGGTGGAATACCTATCTAGAGCAAGTGGGACAAGATGATGCGTATGCACTACCGTGGTCAGCATTCAAGCACTTGATGAACGAGAAGAACCGTCCCAGAACCGAGGTTAATAAGCTCAAGACAGAACTTAGAGGGTTACGAACCCAAGGATTTGATATTACGTACGAAAGACGATTCACAGAATTGTGCCTATTGTGTCCGGGAGCATTCGAAGATGAGGAAGAGAAGATCGACGCGTTTGTGAAAGGATTACCGGAAAGAATGCAAGAAGATATAAGTTCACACGAGCCCGCCTCCATACAACAGGAATGTAGAATGGCTCACAAACTAGTGAACCAGATTGAAGAAAGAATTAAAGAACAGACTGCTGAAGAGGCCAATGTGAAGCAAGCCAAAAGAAAGTGGGAGGAAAACGGTGATAAGAATCACCAATACAACAACAACAGCAATTACAACAATAATCGCAACAATTATCCCAACAATCGCAACATCAATCGCAACTACAACAAACGGCCCAACAACAACAACAACAACAACAACAACAACTACAACAATCATCCCAACAACAATAATAACCGCAACAACAATAACAACAATCAGAAGCAGCTACGCCAAAGGTGTGAAAAGTATCACTCGGGGTTCTGCACCAAATTTTGCAACAAGTGTAAAAGAAATGGTCATAGCGCGGCGAAGTGTGAGGTCTACGGACCAGGGGTTAATAGAACGAAAGGAACAAATGGTGTCGGAACGAGTAATGGCGGAGCAAGTAGTGTCGGAGCAAGTTATGCCAATGTAGTTTGTTATAAATGTCGAAAACCGGGCCACATTATTAGAAATTGCTCGAACCAGGAGAACACGAATGGACAAGGCCGCAGAAGAGTTTTCAATATTAATGCGGCAGAGGCACAGGAAGACCCGGAGCTTGTTACGGGTATGTTTCTTATTGACAATAAATCTGCTTACGTTTTATTTGATTCGGGTGCGGATATAAGCTATATGAGTAGAGATTTTTGTGCTAAATTAAGTTGTCCATTAACACCTTTGGATAGTAAATTTTTACTCGAATTAGCAAATGGTAAATTAATTTCAGCAGATAATATATGTCGGAATCGAGAAATTAAATTGGTTAGCAAAACAATTAAGATTGATTTGATACCAGTAGAGTTAGGGAGTTTTGATGTGATAATCGGTATGGACTGGTTGAAAGAAGTGAAAGCAGAGATCGTTTGTTACAAAAATGCAATTCGCATTATACGAGAAAAAGGAAAACCCTTAATGGTGTACGGAGAAAAGGGCAACACGAAGCTACATCTTATTAGTAATTTGATGGCACAAAAACTAATAAGAAAAGGTTGCTATGCTGTTCTAGCACACGTCGAGAAAGTACAAACTGAAGAAAAGAGCATCAATGATGTTCCCATTGCAAAAGAATTTCCCGATGTATTTCCGAAAGAATTATCGGGATTACCCCCACATCGATCCGTTGAATTTCAAATAGATCTTGTACCAGGAGCTGCACCAATAGCTCGTGCTCCTTACAGACTCGCACCCAGTGAGATGAAAGAACTGCAAAGCCAATTACAAGAACTTTTAGAGCGTGGTTTCATTCGACCAAGCACATCACCGTGGGGAGCTCCTGTTTTGTTTGTCAAGAAGAAAGATGGTACATTCAGGTTGTGTATCGACTACCGAGAGTTGAACAAACTTACCATCAAGAACCGCTACCCACTACCGAGAATCGACGACTTATTTGATCAACTACAAGGCTCGTCTGTTTATTCAAAGATTGACTTACGTTCCGGGTATCATCAAATGCGGGTGAAAGAAGATGATATTCCAAAGACTGCTTTCAGAACACGTTACGGTCATTATGAGTTTATGGTCATGCCGTTTGGTTTAACTAATGCACCAGCTGTGTTCATGGACCTTATGAACTGAGTGTGTGGACCATACCTTGACAAGTTTGTCATTGTTTTCATTGATGACATACTTATTTACTCAAAGAATGACCAAGAACACGATGAACATTTGAGAAAGGTGTTAGAAGTATTGAGGAAGGAAGAATTGTACGCTAAGTTTTCAAAGTGTGCATTTTGGTTGGAAGAAGTTCAATTCCTCGGTCACATAGTGAACAAAGAAGGTATTAAGGTGGATCCGGCAAAGATAGAAACTATTGAAAAGTGGGAAACCCCGAAAACTCCGAAACACATACGCCAGTTTTTAGGACTAGCTGGTTACTACAGAAGGTTCATCGAAGACTTTTCCAGAATAGCAAAACCCTTGACTGCATTAACGCATAAAGGGAAGAAATTTGAATGGAATGATGAACAAGAGAAATCGTTCCAGTTATTGAAGAAAAAGCTAACTACGACACCTATATTGTCATTGCCTGAAGGGAATGATGATTTTGTGATTTATTGTGACGCATCAAAGCAAGGTCTCGGTTGTGTATTAATGCAACGGACGAAGGTGATTGCTTATGCGTCTAGACAATTGAAGATTCACGAGCAAAATTATACGACGCATGATTTGGAATTAGGCGCGGTTATTTTTGCATTAAAGACTTGGAGGCACTACTTATATGGGGTCAAAAGTATTATATATACCGACCACAAAAGTCTTCAACACATATTTAATCAGAAACAACTGAATATGAGGCAGCGTAGGTGGATTGAATTGTTGAATGATTACGACTTTGAGATTCGTTACCACCCGGGGAAGGTAAATGTGGTAGCCGATGCCTTGAGCAGGAAGGACAGAGAACCCATTCGAGTAAAATCTATGAATATAATGATTCATAATAACCTTACTACTCAAATAAAGGAGGCGCAACAAGGAGTTTTAAAAGAGGGAAATTTAAAGGATGAAATACCCAAAGGATCGGAGAAGCATCTTAATATTCGGGAAGACGGAACCCGGTATTGGGCTGAAAGGATTTGGGTACCAAAATTTGGAGATATGAGAGAAATGGTACTTAGAGAAGCTCATAAAACCAGATACTCAATACATCCTGGAACGGGGAAGATGTACAAGGATCTCAAGAAACATTTTTGGTGGCTGGGTATGAAAGCCGATGTTGCTAAATACATAAGAGAATGTTTGACGTGTTCTAAGGTCAAAGCTGAGCATCAGAAACCATCAGTTCTACTTCAACAACCCGAAATCCCGGAATGGAAATGGGAAAATATTACCATGGATTTCATCACTAAATTGCCAAGGACTGCAAGTGGTTTTGATACTATTTGGGTAATAGTTGATCGTCTCACCAAATCAGCACACTTCCTGCCAATAAGAGAAGATGACAAGATGGAGAAGTTAGCACGACTGTATTTGAAGGAAGTCGTCTCCAGACATGGAATACCAATCTCTATTATCTCTGATAGGGATGGCAGATTTATTTCAAGATTCTGGCAGACATTACAGCAAGCATTAGGAACTCGTCTAGACATGAGTACTGCCTATCATCCACAAACTGATGGGCAGAGCGAAAGGACGATACAAACGCTTGAAGACATGCTACGAGCATGTGTTATTGATTTTGGAAACAGTTGGGATCGACATCTACCGTTAGCAGAATTTTCCTACAACAACAGCTACCATTCAAGCATTGAGATGGCGCCGTTTGAAGCACTTTATGGTAGAAAGTGCAGGTCTCCGATTAGTTGGAGTGAAGTGGGGGATAGACAGATTACGGGTCTGGAGATAATACAAGAAACTACCGAGAAGATCATCCAAATTCAACAACGGTTGAAAACCGCCCAAAGTCGACAAAAGAGCTACGCTGACATTAAAAGAAAAGATATAGAATTTGAAATTGGAGAGATGGTAATGCTTAAAGTTGCACCTTGGAAAGGCGTTGTTCAATTTGGTAAACGAGGGAAATTAAATCCAAGGTATATTGGACCATTCAAGATTATTGATCGTGTCGGACCAGTAGCGTACCGACTTGAGTTACCTCAACAACTCGCGGCTGTACATAACACTTTCCACGTCTGGAATTTGAAGAAATGTTTTGCTAAAGAAGATCTCACTATTCCATTAGATGAAATCCAAATCAACGAAAAACTTCAATTCATCGAAGAACCCGTCGAAATAATGGATCGTGAGGTTAAAAGACTTAAGCAAAACAAGATACCAATTGTTAAGGTTTGATGGAATGCTCATAGAGGACCCGAGTTCACCTGGGAACGAAAAGATCAGATGAAGAAGAAATACCCGCGTTTATTTCCAGAAGATACGTCAACACCTCTAACTGTTTAAAATTTCGGGACGAAATTTATTTAACGGGTAGGTACTGTAGTGACCCGAACTTTTCCATGTTTATATATATATTTAATGAAATTGTTATTTACATGATTAAGTGTTTCTAACATGTTAAGCAATCAAACTTGTTAAGACTTGATTAATTGAAATAGGTTTCATATAGACAATTGACCACCCAAGTTGACCGGTGATTCACGAACGTTAAAACTTGTAAAAACTATACGATGACATATATATGGTTATATATATAGTTAACATGATTTTATTATAAGTATGTATCTCATTAGGTATTTTAACAATGAGTTATATACATAAAAATGAGACTATTAATTTAAGAAACTCGAAAACGATATATATAACGATTATCGTTATAACAACGTCTTACTAGGTACATATGAATCATATTAAGATATTGATACACTTGGTTAATTATGTTAAATGATAAGTAAATATATTAATATGTGTATTAACAATGAAATACATATGTAAAAATAAGACTACTAACTTAATGATTTCGAAACGAGACATATATGTAACGATTATCGTTGTAACGACATTTAACTGTATATATATCATACTAAGATATATTATATATCATAATATCATGATAATATAACAATTTAACATCTCATTTGTTATAATAAATAATGGGTTAACAACATTCAACAAGATCGTTAACCTAAAGGTTTCAAAACAACATTTACATGTAACGACTAACGATGACTTAACGACTCAGTTAAAATGTATATACATGTAGTGTTTTAATATGTATTTATACACTTTTGAAAGACTTCAATACACTTATCAAAATACTTCTACTTAACAAAAATGCTTACAATTACATCCTCGTTCAGTTTCATCAACAATTCTACTCGTATGCACCCGTATTCGTACTCGTACAATACACAACTTTTAGATGTATGTACTATTGGTATATACACTCCAATGATCAGCTCTTAGCAGCCCATGTGAGTCACCTAACACACGTGGGAACCATCATTTGGCAACTAGCATGAAATATCTCATAAAATTACAAAAATATGAGTAATCATTCATGACTTATTTACATGAAAACAAAATTACATATCCTTTATACCTAATCCATACACCAACGACCAAAAACACCTACAAACACTTTCATTCTTCAATTTTCTTCATCTAATTGATCTCTCTCAAGTTCTATCTTCAAGTTCTAAGTGTTCTTCATAAATTCTACAAGTTCTAGTTACATAAAATCAAGAATACTTTCAAGTTTGTTAGCTCACTTCCAATCTTGTAAGGTGATCATCCAACCTCAAGAAATCTTTGTTTCTTACAGTAGGTTATTATTCTAATACAAGGTAATAATCATATTCAAACTTTGGTTCAATTTCTATAACTATAACAATCTTATTTCAAGTGATGATCTTACTTGAACTTGTTTTCGTGTCATGATTCTGCTTCAAGAACTTCGAGCCATCCAAGGATCCGTTGAAGCTAGATCCATTTTTCTATTTTCCAGTAGGTTTATCAAGGAACTTAAGGTAGTAATTATGTTCATAACATCATTCGATTCATACATATAAAGCTATCTTATTCGAAGGTTTAAACTTGTAATCACTAGAACATAGTTTAGTTAATTCTAAACTTGTTCGCAAACAAAAGTTAATCCTTCTAACTTGACTTTTAAAATCAACAAAAAACATGTTCTATATCTATATGATATGCTAACTTAATGATTTAAAACCTGGAAACACGAAAAATATCGTAAAACCGGATTTACGCCGTCGTAGTAACACCGCGGGCTGTTTTTGGGTTAGTTAATTAAAATCTATGATAAATTTTGATTTAAAAGTTGTTATTCTGGGAAAATGATTTTTATTATGAACATGAAACTATATCCAAAAATTATGGTTAAACTCAAAGTGGAAGTATGTTTTCTAAAATGGTCATCTAGACGTCGTTCTTTCGACTGAAATGACTACCTTTACAAAAACAACTTGTAACTTATTTTTCCGACTATAAACCTATACTTTTTCTGTTTAGATTCATAAAATAGAGTTCAATATGAAACCATAGCAATTTGATTCACTCAAAACGGATTTAAAATGAAGAAGTTATGGGTAAAACAAGATTGGATAATTTTTCTCATTTTAGCTACGTGAAAATTGGTAACAAATCTATTCCAACCATAACTTAATAAACTTGTATTGTATATTATGTAATCTTGAGATACCATAGACACGTATACAATGTTTCGACCTATCATGTCGACACATCTATATATATTTCGGAACAACCATAGACACTCTATATGTGAATGTTGGAGTTAGCTATACAGGGTTGAGGTTGATTCCAAAATATATATAGTTTGAGTTGTGATCAATACTGAGATACGTATACACTGGGTCGTGGATTGATTCAAGATAATATTTATCAATTTATTTCTGTACATCTAACTGTGGACAACTAGTTGTAGGTTACTAACGAGGACAGCTGACTTAATAAACTTAAAACATCAAAATATATTAAAAGTGTTGTAAATGTATTTTGAACATACTTTGATATATATGTATATATTGTTATAGGTTCGTGAATCAACCAGTGGCCAAGTCTTACTTCCCGACGAAGTAAAAATCTGTGAAAGTGAGTTATAGTCCCACTTTTAAAATCTAATATTTTTGGGATGAGAATACATGCAGGTTTTATAAATGATTTACAAAATAGACACAAGTACGTGAAACTACATTCTATGGTTGAATTATCGAAATCGAATATGCCCCTTTTTATTAAGTCTGGTAATCTAAGAATTAGGGAACAGACACCCTAATTGACGCGAATCCTAAAGATAGATCTATTGGGCCTAACAAACCCCATCCAAAGTACCGGATGCTTTAGTACTTCGAAATTTATATCATATCCTAAGGGTGTCCTGGAATGATGGGGATATTCTTATATATGCATCTTGTTAATGTCGGTTACCAGGTGTTCACCATATGAATGATTTTTATCTCTATGTATGGGATGCGTATTGAAATATGAAATCTTGTGGTCTATTATTTTGATTTGATATATATAGGTTAAACCTATAGCTCACCAACATTTTTGTTGACGTTTTAAGCATGTTTATTCTCAGGTGATTATTAAGAGCTTCCGCTGTCGCATACTTAAATAAGGACGAGATTTGGAGTCCATGCTTGTATGATATTGTGTAAAAACTGCATTCAAGAAACTTATTTTGTTGTAACATATTTGTATTGTAAACCATTATGTAATGGTCGTGTGTAAACATGATATTTTAGATTATCATTATTTGATAATCTACGTAAAGATTTTTAAACCTTTATTGATGAAATAAAGGTTATGGTTTGTTTTTAAATGAATGCAGTCTTTGAAAAACGTCTCATATAGAGGTCAAAACCTCGCAACGAAATCAATTAATATGGAACGTTTTTAATCAATAAGAACGGGACATTTCAAATATGATCGTATGTCAACTTATACTTTCTACCCTTAGAAAGTTAAAAAGTGGATTTAGGCCCCACTCTTACTATAAAAAAAAATTCATGATAGGTCAGATCATGTTGATATTAGAAGAAAAGACAAGTTAGAATGAGATTCGGTAAGTGTAAAGGAGACTCGGTATTGTAGTGACCCGAACTTTTTCATGTATATATATATTAATTGAGATTGATATTTACATGATTAAATGTTTCCAATATGTTAAGCAATCAAACTTGTTAAGACTTGATTAATTAAAATATGTTTCATATAGACAATTGACCACCCAAGTTGACCGGTGATTCACGAACGTTAAAACTTGTAAAAACTATATGATGACATATATATGGATATATATATAGTTAACATGATACTATGATAAGTAAACATATCATTAAGTATATTAACAATGAACTACATATGTAAAAACAAGACTACTAACTTAATGATTTTTAAACGAGACATATATGTAACGATTATCGTTGTAAAGACATTTAATGTATATATATCATATTAAGAGATATTCATACATGATAATATCATAATAATATAATAATTTAAAATCTCATTTGATATTATAAACATTGGGTTAACAACATTTAACAAGATCGTTAACCTAAAGGTTTCAAAACAACACTTACATGTAACGACTAACGATGACTTAACGACTCAGTTAAAATGTATATACATGTAGTGTTTTAATATGTATTTATACACTTTTGAAAGACTTCAATACACTTATCAAAATACTTCTACTTAACAAAAATGCTTACAATTACATCCTCGTTCAGTTTTATCAACAATTCTACTCGTATGCACCCGTATTCGTACTCGTACAATACACAGCTTTTAGATGTATGTACTATTGGTATATACACTCCAATGATCAGCTCTTAGCAGCCCATGTGAGTCACCTAACACATGTGGGAACCATCATTTGGCAACTAGCATGAAATATCTTATAAAATTACAAAAATATGAGTAATCATTCATGACTTATTTACATGAAAACAAAATTACATATCCTTTATATCTAATCCATACACCAACGACCAAAAACACCTACAAACACTTTCATTCTTCAATTTTCTTCATCTAATTGATCTCTCTCAAGTTCTATCTTCAAGTTCTAAGTGTTCTTCATAAATTCCAAAAGTTCTAGTTTCATAAAATCAAGAATACTTTCAAGTTTGCTAGCTCACTTCCAATCTTGTAAGGTGATCATCCAACCTCAAGAAATCTTTGTTTCTTACAGTAGGTTATCATTCTAATACAAGGTAATAATCATATTCAAACTTTGGTTCAATTTCTATAACTATAACAATCTTATTTCAAGTGATGATCTTACTTGAACTTGTTTTCGTGTCATGATTCTGCTTCAAGAATTCGAGCCATCCAAGGATCTGTTGAAGCTAGATCCATTTTTCTCTTTTCCAGTAGGTTTATCCAAGGAACTTAAGGTAGTAATGATGTTCATAACATCATTCAATTCATACATATAAAGCTATCTTATTCGAACGTTTAAACTTGTAATCACTAGAACATAGTTTAGTTAATTCTAAATTTGTTCGCAAACAAAAGTTAATCCTTCTAACTTGACTTTTAAAATCAACTAAACACATGTTCTATATCTATATGATATGCTAACTTAATGATTTAAAACCTGGAAACACGAAAAACACCGTAAAACCGGATTTACGCCGTCGTAGTAACACCGCGGGCTGTTTTGGGTTAGTTAATTAAAAACTATGATAAACTTTGATTTAAAAGTTTTTATTCTGAGAAAATGATTTTTATTATGAACATGAAACTATATCCAAATATTATGGTTAAACTCAAAGTGGAAGTATGTTTTCTAAAATGGTCATCTAGACGTCGTTCTTTCGACTGAAATGACTACCTTTACAAAAATGACTTGTAACTTATTTTTCCGACTATAAACCTATACTTTTTCTGTTTAGATTCATAAAATAGAGTTCAATATGAAACCATAGCAATTTGATTCACTCAAAACGGATTTAAAATGAAGAAGTTATGGGTAAAACAAGATTGGATAATTTTTCACATTTTAGCTACGTGAAAATTGGTAACAAATCTATTCCAACCATAACTTAATCAACTTGTATTGTATATTATGTAATCTTGAGATACCATAGACACGTATACAATGTTTCGACCTATCATGTCGACACATCTATATATATTTCGGAACAACCATAGACACTCTATATGTGAATGTTGGAGTTAGCTATACAGGGTTGAGGTTGATTCCAAAATATATATAGTTTGAGTTGTGATCAATACTGAGATACGTATACACTGGGTCGTGGATTGATTCAAGATAATATTTATCGATTTATTTCTGTACATCTAACTGTGGACAACTAGTTGTAGGTTACTAACGAGGACAGCTGACTTAATAAACTTAAAACATCAAAATATATTAAAAGTGTTGTAAATATATTTTGAACATACTTTGATATATATGTATATATTGTTATAGGTTCGTGAATCAACCAGTGGCCAAGTCTTACTTCCCGACGAAGTAAAAATCTGTGAAAGTGAGTTATAGTCCCACTTTTAAAATCTAATATTTTTGGGATGAGAATACATGCAGGTTTTATAAATGATTTACAAAATAGACACAAGTACGTGAAACTACATTCTATGGTTGAATTATCGAAATCGAATATGCCCTTTTTTATTAAGTCTGGTAATCTAAGAATTAGGGAACAGACACCCTAATTGACGCGAATCCTAAAGATAGATCTATTGGGCCTAACAAACCCCATCCAAAGTACCGGATGCTTTAGTACTTCGAAATTTATATCATATCCGAAGGGTGTCCCGGAATGATGGGGATATTCTTATATATGCATCTTGTTAATGTCGGTTACCAGGTGTTCACCATATGAATGATTTTTATCTCTATGTATGGGATGTGTATTGAAATATGAAATCTTGTGGTCTATTATTATGATTTGATATATATAGGTTAAACCTATAACTCACCAACATTTTTGTTGACGTTTTAAGCATGTTTATTCTCAGGTGATTATTAAGAGCTTCCGCTGTCGCATACTTAAATAAGGACAAGATTTGGAGTCCATGTTTGTATGATATTGTGTAAAAACTGCATTCAAGAAACTTATTTTGTTGTAACATATTTGTATTGTAAACCATTATGTAATGGTCGTGTGTAAACAGGATATTTTAGATTATCATTATTTGATAATCTACGTAAAGCTTTTTAAACCTTTATTGATGAAATAAAGGTTATGGTTTGTTTTAAAATGAATGCAGTCTTTGAAAAACGTCTCATATAGAGGTCAAAACCTCGCAACGAAATCAATTAATATGGAACGTTTTTAATCAATAAGAACGGGACATTTCAGGTATGAGAGAGAATCAATAAGATTTACATTCCACAGCTTCTAGAACTCAGTTACAATGCAATGGCTATCTAATTAGGACTACTTAGGTTCCTTATATAGCCCTCTTCTAAGGAACCATCATTTAAGCTTATTTCACATTAACGCTATACAACTTCGGGGTCCTATTTCACATTAACCCTTAGTGTTAAATGTGAACTTTACATTATAAACCTATTTAAAATAACTAAAGGAACTTTGTTTCTCTGAAGTGAACTTTGGATTTGAATCCCTTAAGATTCTCATATCTTCGTATGTTCACTCTTGTCTTTAGATGACTTTTCAATCTTGTGAGAATGTATTTAACAATCTCATTATCTTCAGTTGAATAGTAGTTATTGATCAATCTCCATCTAAAATATTTGAAAGCATACATCAACGTCCCGTCTGAGTATCTTCTGATATCTGAGACTCTGATGAAGATCTTTGTATAATGAGAATTGACAAATGTAAATCCATATGGACAGTCACTCACTTCAAGTAAGGACATATATCTTAGCTCTTCGATTACTTGATTTGGCAGCTTTTTGTGTCCAGATTCTAACCCCGTCTGAAAATCGTGAACAGACATCCATCTCATCGAGTCAAGAATAAATCTGTAGACTGCCTTCATTGCAATAGCATGATAAGTTGTTGCAGATTCATTCAAGTCAATCAAGTAATTGTAGATGAAAATAATATCGTCCATCTTCAGTTTATCAAAATCTGCTTCAGAGAACTGATAATCCTCACCATCCATTCTTGTTACCTGAAACACTGGCATCTTCACTCCATCCTTATTAATCATCAAAACCTTATTTATGCTTTTGATCTCTGAATTCCGCTACTCTTGAAGTTTTTCTTCATTCTTCAATTTAAATTTGTTGCGAACACTCGGATAAGCTTTGAGATATTCTGGATTCTTATGATATTTCCATGCACCCAGAACACTCATTGATGCAGAAAGGACCAGATCAGAATCACCATAGATTCTATATGCTTGTTGTTCAATGAATGGTGAACGAAGAATCATCTTCTCTTCTTCCTCACTTAGTTGGAAATCAGCATCACGCTCAAGAAAAATCTCTGCAATTTGAAATGGAACATTCAGATCAGGAGGAGTCGTAGTATCTTCCTTGCCGTTAGAGAAAATCTCCTTTTCAAAGTGTATCCCAAATTCATCAGTTGGAGATGACAAGTTAACAAATTGATGATCATTGAATTCATTGGCGACACTCGACGACCCCTTCAAAATATCTTCAATATTATCAAAGTTTTGATTGTCCTCTTGAGTTGACTTATTCTCTACTTGATCTGCTGAATCCATAATCATAAGCATCCCTGAGTCACCCTCTCTCTGACCTTCCGATTCATCTAGCAAAATTTCACACTGGATTTCTTCAATTTCATCACTTTTAGAATCAGATATATCAACAGCATCTTGATCCTTATGTTGATTAGATGCACCAGTTTCATAAGTTGATCTTTGAAAACCACTGGACCGATAACCACTTTGTCTATTCCCTCCCTCATGAAGATTGTCGGGATCGAAATTATCATGATGAGGCATGTGAATTGGTCCAGGTGAATTGCATAGAGATAAAGGATATACTATCCTTGCTTGCTCAAGATAAATCATCATAGTCTCGTAAACTTCATCAAGATCAGTTCGTTTAGCAAACTCAGCAAGATATAGTTCTTCTACCTCATTGTCAGAGAGATATCTTAATCCATATCTATTCCAAATCCGAGAAGGTGACCCAGTTGGTGAAACAACGGTATAACCACGAACAACATCAGCATCAGCAGCAACTGTTGAAGGAGATGTCAGTGGAAGTGTTTGATTTTTCGTGAGGGCAGGTAAGGATATACGTGCGGTATTATTCTTATATGTAGGGATGTACATACTACTAGTCATATTCGTGATATCCCCTTCTGATGGAGATTGGGCAACAACCGGAATTGTCGTCGGCGAAGTTTCTTTCGAAGCATCCGCCTCCATGACTTTAGTCTCATGGGACTCTGACAAAGTAGTAGAACTACCCGTCGATTTAGATCTCACAGAGATATTTCTATCTCTGACTCCTGAAATCATTGATATACCATGAGGTGGTACATCTCTTCCAGTTAACGACTCTTCCTCCAGACCCTGAGATTCAGAATCCGGAAGAGAAGTGGTTTGAACCAATGGATCACTTTCATGAACCAAGGGATCAGTCTGCTGGAAGTCTGAAAAATATCCCGAAGGATTTTCATGTTGACTCGTTTCCATGGGACGCGGTAGATCTCCCTCATCAAGATAAGCCGGACCTCGAGGCCCTATTGTATGTTGAGGCACAGGAGGATTTCCAGCCGATACGCAGGGTGCATTTTCAAGACTTTTTGGCTCCCCTTCAGCCATTCTAGACTTCAATGATTAAGTTTCCTCAATCGATTGAGTCAACGCAGACTTTACTGCAGAGGAAGACTTTACTTCCTTAGATGCCGAAGCATCTTGCTGTGTAGGATTTATTATTAAGCCCTGTTTAGATTGGATGGGCTTATTGGTCTTTTTACCATCCGTGCGTTTAGCTGTCTTGCCTACCGAAGCTTGCGCTTCATTTAGCGTAGGGCTTACTGTTATTATTGGATGTGATACAGAGATGGGTGAGGGTGACCTAATCGGTTCTAGGTCTCGGTCCGTATCACCAATGGTTGGAGTAACTGTTTGGCGGACGATAGGTGTCGAAGTCTAAGATCTAGTTACTCGTTGGGTTGGCGGAGTCTGAATCATCTCATCAGGCATAAATCGAGTTATCTTAGGAGAATGTTCAGGAGATGATTCAGTTACTGAAGAATCAGTGTCACTGCTCACTTCGGGTGTTGTTGAAAGGGTTGGTTCAATCCTAGATGATCTAGGTTCCCTGATCCTCACGGGTTGAGTATGGTGTGCTACCCTAGAACGTTTGAGGTTCACCCTAAGTGAAGGATTAGCTGGCCCGGGTGGTTGTACTACAGGTTCCTCTACAACCTCTGGGGCTGGAACCGCGGCGGGTTCAACTTGTGCTTGTTGTACCGGGTTCGAAAGAGGTATTCCTACAGCCTCAAAATATGAACGCATTCAAGCGTCTTGGGGTGCAGCTAGCCCTACAAGCCAATTTGGAATTGGAGTAGTGAATTGATTGTCAGATACCATTAGGGTATTCATCTTCAGCTCCCCAAATCTTTTCATCTGTAATCCATGTGTACCTGGTACAAATATATTTGCATTTCTGCAAGCATTTATAGCATCATGGATAAAGATACAGAAAAACCTTTCATAAGGGATGTATGAACCCCTTGGCTTATCAACTTGAGCTTGAACCAAATCCCATAGTAGCTCTGCATAGTCAGGAGTCTCTACTCTTGTGAATGAGTAGAACAGCCTCAACATTGGCACCGTCAAGCTATCTGATCCACTCCTTATCATCAACAAGCATCTATCGATGATTGAGAAGATTACATACCACCTTGAGTGCAGGTATTTTTTTCTGAAACTTAGCAGGTGGAACATTGGTAGCTCCAACATAACCAAGATCAAAAATTGAAGACATCATCTGCTGAGTAGCAGGGAAAGCATGAGCATTTTGAATAAGAGGAAGCTGAAATATTCTCCTGAAATCCGCTTTTGTAATACTCCTCATCCCTTGAACTCCTCTTAGTTCAAATTTAAATCGAGCTTATGTACCCTCTAGATTTGCAGCAGTAGGTTGTGTAGCTTCCACAAACCTAATGGTTCTGTTCAGTAGCTCCAGATCTATCACAGGCACACTAGCAGTTGAGCTTAGAGCAGGCCACAGTGTATGCCTCTCTAGTATTGCAGTTCAGTAGTTGCAGGAAATGTTGGTTTCAGAGTTGATAAAGTGATTGTTCGCCATTTAGCTGTATAAATAAGAAATAGAAGACCACAAGATGTTTAACATAAAGCACATATCTCTATTCTTATTTGCCTTTGAAATCCTTTGTATTTTTCAAATTTTATCATTTTTATGGTTTTTCTAAGTTATAAAAATCATTTATTCCAAATATGAACAAGTAATTGACAAACATGACATTCATATGATATTCATTACAGTATAAAATCATCATGCAAAGCCAATTATATAACACAAAGAATCAGAACAACACTTAGTCAAATTTAAGCACAAATCAAGTAGATTCGGTAGTCATGAAAACTTGAGATTCTGTAACCAAATAAACTTGAGTTTTCATAGCAAAGACATAAATAAAGCATGCAAGATTTATCAAGTTGAAAATCACATTATTTTTAAAGTACCAATTTACAGACTCGGTAAAATGCCAAGAACAGATTCGGTATCTTCAAAAATCACACATAATCACCCAAACATGCATATTCAGTCTTATATCATGCAAAAATATGATCATAATCAATTAACAACTCAATCAAAGCAGAAAAGCATGTTAATCATTTGAACAGACACGGTACTGTTGTGACAACCCGGAAATTTCCAACCAAATTTAAACTTTAATCTTTATATGTTTCCGACACGATAAGCAATATTTGTTAAGTTAAATTTCAAGAATTTTAAACTATGTTCATACATTCATTCAACCTCGACCAAGTTCCAACGATTCACGAACCATTAAACGAATATGATTATATATGTATATGTGTATATATATTATAACTTGAAACGTAAACAAAATATTAGATTAAATACTTTATATGATTGTATCTGTTTCAAAATGTTTATCAATGGAATTAGAAGATAAGATCAAATGATTGAATTATCAGATATATTGAATTATGATTACAAGTCTCTGTTGAAAGGCCCACGTTGATTTGAAGAAATTTTTCCATTTTAACAATATTCGGAAAATGGTAAAGTGATTTATAAATAAGAACAAATTGTCAATCACTGAGAACTAGACAAAGGATAGTGGAAGATTGAATCTCATAAAGACTCGATTGATCTATTTAGTTTCAAACGTACAAAAACGTTTTCAGTTTAAAAAGAACTTTATTATTAAAACGTATATAACTTTTATAAATATCTAGAACCACTTTTGATAACTCATTATTTAACTAGTATGATAAAGATAACGATATTTATATTTTATTTTATTAAATATATATAACGATTTAAATTAATATTATATATATTTATACGCGTATTATACGTACCTAGTTTTATACTTTTACTATACTTAAACTTTACATTTACTTTATTTTTACTTTACTCATACTTTAATAATTCACTTTAATAATTCATACTTTAATAATTTACTTTAATAATTCATACTTTAATAATTCACTTTAATAATTCATACTTTAATAATTCACTTTAATAATTCATACTTTAATAATTCACTTTAATAATTCATACTTTAATAATTTACTTTAATAATTCAAAAATTTATTATAAATAGAATTCAATAGGTTTCATTATTTCATAGAAACTTGAAAATATTTTTCTCTAAACTCTCTCAATCGATTTACATATATATATTTACTCCGTATTATTTCAAGATATTATTAGTATACATAAAATATTACGACGGAGTGCTGTCCGAGTGATTTCGAAATTGTTTTTCGAGTAGGATAGGATTAAGGAAATTATGGGTTATAGCTATGGAGGTGATTGAGTATGGTTCATGGGTATGCAAGTGAGGTCAATATAGTATTTTTCATTTCCGTTGCGTCTACGTACCTTTCCTGCAATATTGAATCTCAATATTGATACGTGAGTACTCATAATTTAACTTTTACATATTAATAGTGTATCCATGACTAGTGCTCGAGTATTTAGGATTATGCATGCCTGTACTTTTGATATTGCCCTTAGACAGGTTAGGTTGAATCTTGAATTAGTTACACTTGCGGTTGAGATAAGGTATAAGATATGCATGTCCTTGGAAAGCTAGCGAAAAATTAAGAACTTTTCCTTTAGATATCGAATGGTTTCGATGAACAGATTAGAAGTTATAATCAATTGAATTTTCGATATTTTTATTAAAAATGATTATTATTATCGTCGTTCTAGTTTTATCTTATTATTATCATTATTATTAACTTTATCAATAAAAGGGATTTATCATTAAAAATTGTTATATTTTTTTTATTATTACTATCGTTATTATCGTTAAAGTTATAATTAGTATTATTATTATTATTATTATTATTATTATTATTGTTATTATTATTATTATTAGTATTATTATTATTATTATCATTATTAATATATATATCATTATTTAAAAATGGTTATTGTTATTGTTATTATTATTAATTATTATTACTATATTATCATTAAGATAATTATTAGTATTATTGTTAATAATGTTATAGTAACTATCATTATTAATATTAGTGTAATTAAAACAAATATTTGTAACACCTAATTATTTTGATTACTATTATTATCATTATTATGAACACGATATAAAAGACGATTAAAAGCTATTAAACGAAACGATTAGGAAATAATGAGTAAGAGTATCATGATGAAATTAAAATATTATAAGATATTGATTTAGATAAAATTATAGTTCTTATTATTTTTATCATTACTATTATTATTAAAAGTATCGTTAGTATTCAAACTATAATTTTAACAAAAATTATCATTTTAATAGAAATGTCATTGTTACTGTAAAATATCATTATTATTATCATTTTTAAATAGAATTATTATTTTAAAGATAATATTAAAAATTATCGTAAATATTAAAGTTATCATAATTAGAATTATCGTTTTATCATAATGTCATCTATGTAATTATAAATATTGATATTTTTATAATAATAATTATTATTACAAAATAATACAACTTTTACTTACTATCATTATAGATATTATTTTATCAAATAAATATGTGATACAAACATATTTTACTACGTGTAATAACTTACTTTAATAATACCTATCATATTATCTTTATGATATTAAATGAACCCTATAAATTTTATTACTTAATATATATATATATAAGTATATTTTATTATATAAATTTAATATAAAATTTTATTTATTAATAAATAAATTATATTATTTACTCTAATAAATCTTTTAAAAATATTTAAAAATATAAAATGACGATATTTAAACTATATATTAATCATGTATAGATTTTTGGAAATTATTTTGAGTCAAATTTACTTTTGTTGACTTTTGCATATTAGTCTCGAGCATTAGGATTGTGGTACACTATGACTTGACCTAATTTGTTAGACAAATATTGACTAACACATAAATATATATAATTAATTTAGGTTCGTGAATTCGAGGCCAACCTTGCACTTGTTCAATGACGTTATATGTATTTTTACTACGAAATACAGTATGGTGAGTTTCATTTGCCCTTTTTACTCTTTACGTTTTTGGGCTGAGAATACATGCAAATGTTTTACTAACTATTTTACAATATTTATATGCGTGAGTTTCATTTGCCTTTTTACCCTTTATATTTTTGGGACTGAGAATACATGCGCTTTTATAATTGTTTGACGAAATAGACACAAGTAATTGAAACTACATTCTATGGTTGAATTATCGAAATCGAATATGCCCCTTTTAATTAAAGTGGTGTAATCTAAGAATTAGGGAACAGACACCCTAATTGACGCGAATCCTAAAGATAGATCTATTGGGCCTAACAAACCCCATCCAAAGTACCGGATGCTTTAGTACTTTGAAATTTATATCATGTCCGAAGGAGGATCCCGGAATGATAGGGAATATTCTTATATGTATTTAGTTAATGTCGGTTACCAGGTGTTCACCATATGAATGATTATTTTTGTCTCTATGCATGGGACGTATATTTATGAGAACTGGAAATGAAATTCTTGTGGTCTATTAAAATGATGGAAATAAATGATTATGATAAACAAATGAACTCACCAACCTTTTGGTTGACCCTTTAAAGCATGTTTATTCTCAGGTGTTAAAGAAATCTTCCGCTGTGCATTTGCTCATTTTAAAGATATTACTTGGAGTCATTCATGGCATATTTCAAAAGACGTTGCATTCAAGTTGTTGAGTTTAGTAGAGATTATTATTAAGTAAATGACAGATTAGGTCATTTATAGGTGAATCTTATGAAATGGTATGCATGTCTGTCAATTTTCGATGTAAAGAGAGTTTATCTTTTAAAAACGAATGCAATGTCTGAAAAATGTATCATATAGAGGTCAAATACCTCACGATGTAATCAACTATTGAGAATCGTTTATAATGCATATGAACGGGTCCTTTCAGCTGGTATCAGAATAAAACAATAAAATTCTGTAATTTTGATAGACCACAAGATTTAAATGTGCATGGTACAAATGGACCCGAATCCTATACCCACCTGTAATGTACATGCGATATCTTTTAAATACAGTACACATTTCTCGTGTACGAAACCATTTTTCATAAATCTTAGTAACCGTACACACATCTCGTACACAAAAACTAATACACATAACCCGTGTATAAAAATCATTCTCTCGATACATAACATTCACATCAATTGGTGGCAATTATCATGTCCACATAATTCAATGGTGGCAATTATCATGTCCACATAATTCAATGGTGGCAATTATCATGTCCACATAATTCAACGGTGGCAATTATCAAGTCCACATAATTCAATAATAATCCACAAAACTTCTGTCTGCATAATAATTCATTCGAGGAATGTTTTGCTTGTGTCTATCTCGTCAAACATTTATAAAAGCATTTCATGTATTCGCAGTTCAAAAATATATATTTCAAAAGATTTAATAATACAGTTGTAAAAAAACAGCGCACGTATTCTCAGTCCCAAAAATGTAAAGAGTAAAAGGGAGCAAATGAACTCACCAACCTTTTGGTTGACACTTGAAAGCATGTTTATTCTCAGGTATGAAAGAAATCTTCCGCTGTGCATTTGCTCATTGTAAAGACATTATTTGGAGTCAATCATCGCAATGGAACCAGATGTTGGTGACTTCGTCCAGACAGATTAGGACGGGGTATGACATGTGGTATCAACTATACTTCCTTTTACTCATATATTAACTGTAGCAAGAACACATTCGGTATGTACATAATCCATCAAATACTCAATTAAACATGTAATCAGACTCGGTTAATTGATAGATTAGCTAATTTAACATAGATTTGAAAAGAATTATGTTAATTAACCAAATCAGATGAGTTTAATCTTGGAATTAAGAAACTCGACTCAGATTCGGTATAATCAACACTTTTTCAAAATTAAGTGTCACAATCATGTTATTTGCATTATTTTCTGGTTTACAAGTGTTCAATCATCTCAGATCTACAACATGTGATACTTTTGATTAAAACAAGAATATACCAAAGATTTGAAGATACAGAGAGACAAATTCGGTAGATTAGGTAGACTCGGTAGATTAGTTCAGATTCGGTATGCAATTAGAGTAAAGTGGGAGAAAGTTTGACTTTGACCCTGCTATTTATATATACCAAATGTTTTGAAGACATGGGCTTTACCGAATGGGCCTTAAATACCGAATACAGTCCAATTTCAGATTTAAACATATTCACTTCCAATTTTGACAAATCTTTATCAAAAATCATTCAAGACTATCACATTTTTATGAAAAATATTTCTGAGACAATTTTTGAAAATTTTGAACTTACCGAATCTGTACTGTTGGTTGTTAGATTCAGTATAATGCTAAAATTAGCATTTATTCAATTGAAATTCACATCTTTTTGGATTTTATCTTTTCCAATTTTTATAAATTTTATAAAACAAGATTTGTACATAGAAAATTTTGAATTATGTACAAAGTACAAATCTTGAGTGATACCAATTGTTAAAACGGGTTGCATACCGAGATGTATACAAGCCTTAGTAAATTATTTTTAGAAATAAACAAAGAATTTATGAAATTCACTTTTGAAAAACAATTTTCTTTTCATTTTCTCCCATTTTCTCCCCCATCAAAATGTGATATACAAGAAAGTAAATAACCATTTTGATTTTTTCCCAAGAAAATAAATTAACTCGCCCTTGAAATATGATATCAATGAATTACCTCCCCCTTTCGTAACCATTGAAACTTAATCCCAGGAATTTAACACAGATCTAAAAGGCTCCCCTTGAAAGATGTTAACTAAAGCATAAGAAATCAGTTACTCCCCCTAGAAAGTATCTACTCCCCCTAAACACAAGATCCCAAGTATAAGTCCCAACAGATCTAAGAAATGTCAAGTACTATACTCTACCATGTCAATCTCTTTGATCAAAAACTTTAGCCTAAGTTCATCTAAAGGCTTAGTGAACATGTCAGCTAATTGTACTTTGGTAGGCACAAAGTATAACTCTACATCTCCTTTTTCTATATGGTCCTTAATGAAATGATAACGAATATCAATGTGTTTAGTCTTAGAATGTTGGACCCGGTTGCTTGTAATTGCAATAGCACTTTGTGAATCACAGTAAATTGGGGTCTTAGAAATCTTAAAACCATAGTCCAAAAGTTGAGTTTGCATCCACAAAACTTGTGAACAACAGTGAGCTGTATCAATGTACTCAGACTCAGCTGTTGATAAAGACACACAGTTCTGCTTTTTGGATGACCAACCAACTAGCCTATTCCCCAATATCTAAATTGATCCAGATGTGCTCTTTCTATCAACATGGCAACCGCCATGATCCGCATCAGTATAAGCAGTGAGATTGAAAAAGGATCCATGAGGATACCAGATCCCAAGGTTAGGTGTACCTTTAAGGTACTGAAAAATCCTAACAACCGCTTTGGAGTGGGATTTCTTAGAGTTTGACTGAAAGCGGGCACAGACAGTTACAACAAGTGTAATGTCTTGTCTACTTGTAGTCAGGTACATTAAAGAACCAACCATGCTTCGATAAAGCATAATGTCAAAGGGTTCCCCATTAGCATCAGCATCCAGTAAAGTCCTCATTGGGGTTGTCATTAGTTTTAAAGCTGTCATTTTAAAACGTTTTAGCATATCATTGATATACTTTGTTTGACTGATAAAAATCCCTTTTGGTAATTTTTTTACTTGTAACCCCAAAAAGAAATTTAACTGGTCAAGCATGCTCATTTCGAATTTGTTGGTCATAAGGTCACCAAATTCTTTGCATAAGGCCGGGGACGTGGAACCAAACATAATGTCATCACCGTAAATTTGAACCAAGAGAATGTGACCATGGTTTTTACGGATGAATAGCATTGTATCAATCGTTCCACGAGAGAAGCCATTGTCCATCAAATACTTTGTTAAGGTCTCGTACCATGCACGCAGTGCTTGCTTCAGACCATACAAAGCTTTCTCCAAGTAGTAGACGTGATTTGGATGAATGGGATCGATAAAGCCTTCTGGTTGATCAACATAAACTTCCTCTTGAAGATGACCGTTCAGAAAAGCAGTTTTGACATCCATTTGAAACACCGTGAACTTCATATGAGAAGCAAATGCACGGAAAAGACGAATAGCCTCAATCCTAGCAACCGGAGCAAACGTTTCATCATAATCAATACCCTCTTGTTGACGATATCTCTTGGCTACAAGACGTGCCTTATTTTGAACCACAATTCCATCAGAATCCTTCTTGTTCTTAAAAATCCACTTAACCCCTATTGGTCGTTGACCCGTTGGTCTTGGAACTAATCGCCATACTTTCAAATGATCAAACTAATTGATCTCTGATTGCATTGCTACCACCCAGTTCGGATCTAGTAAAGCTTGAGCAACCATTGTTGGTTCAATCTTACTAAGAAAGGCAGTGTATAGACACATATTTCGAGTTGCCCTTCGAGTTGAGACTCGAGCAGATGCATCACCAATGATAAGATCAATTGGATTACTTTTAGTCCATCGATTGTTATGTGGAAGAGGTTGTACATCAGTGGTATCCATTGAAACATCAACCGTTGTTGACGTTGAGCCTTGATCTGCTTGATCTGATGTAACACTTTCCAATGGATTTAGTTGAGTATCTGGAGAAACAACTGGAGTTATATTAACAGATGTATCTTGAATTGGTTCAAGATTATCATCAGGAGGTGGGAGGGAGGATGAAGAAGCAACAGGTGAATCCGTTGGTGTTGTATCTTCATCAAAAAGACTAGGTTGAGTCTCCACAGTAGTTGACTGTGATGGTGTAACCAGTACGGCTTGAACATTTGAATTCCGTTGAGGAGCGTAAAGACTATCAAACAAGATATCCAGTTCCTCTGTTGTTACCGTAGGAACACCCTTCTTCAAGAAAATTGAATTTTGCGCGGAAGAAGTAGTAGTCAGGTTAGGATCGGGTTTTGAACTGAGTTGTTTAAAAGCCATTCCTGATAACTCATCGAACCTTACATTAATGCTTTCCTTGATCGTCTTTATCAGTTTGTGATAGACACGATAGGTAACTTTGTTCGAAGAATAACCGAGAAATATGGCCTGATCGCCATGAGGATCAAACTTTCCGAGGCTGTCAAAATCGTTAAGCACATAGCATATACAACCAAAGACATGGAAATATTTGACATTCGAGCATCTACCATATAGTAACTCATAAGGAGTTTTATCAAAACGTTTATTAAAGATACAGCGATTTTGGGTATAGCATGCAGTGGAAATGGCCTCCCCCCACATTTTTAGAGGTAGTTTGGAGTAAGCAAGCATCGTTCGAGCTGCTTCGCACAACGTACGATTACGTCGTTCGACTACTCCATTCTGTTGAGGGGTTCATGCAGCAGAGAACTGATGTTCAATGCCTTGGTCTTTCAAATAACTATCAAGCAGGTCATTCTTAAATTCCGTCCCATTATCAGTTCGAATACTCTTAACATGTTTGTTAAAAGAGCGTTGAGTCTTTTTAATGAACTCAATGATAATGGCGGGGGTTTCTGACTTAGTCCTTAGAAGGAAAATCCATGTAAATCGGGTATAGTCATCTACAATGACAAACACATGTTTCCGGCTACCAAAGCTAGAAATACGCATGGGTCCACATAAGTCCATATGCAATAACTGCAAGGACGATGAAGTACTAGGGTTTTGCTTAAGTGGATGATTAGTCCGTTTCAGCTTACCCATCGCACATGATGGACACACATGATGCTTATCATATTGAAAGCATGGAATACCATCAACTAAGTCTTTAGAGACCAGTCGATTAATACCCTTGTAATTCAGGTGTGACATCTGGTGATGCCATAACCATGAATTTTCCTTTGTTGAACGAGTAACCAAACACATGGTTGCGTGTGAGGGTGCATCATTGAGGTCAATAGTATAAAGTGAAACACAACATTTACCAACAAGGAGATCGTTTCCATCGGTGGATTGCACCGAGCATTGACGACGTTCAAACAAAACCTTGAGATCTCCGTCACAAAATTGGCTGACACTAAATAAACTGCACCTCAAACCCTCAACATATGAGACCCGTTTGATCGTTATGCCATTTTTCACAAAATCTCCATAACCCGTTATTGCTGCAATCTCATTGTTTCCAAAAGTAACCGTACCTAGGAATTTGTCAACGAAATTAACAAGCAAGGATTTATTGCCCGTCATGTGTCGAGAGCAACCGGAATCGATAGACCAAACACAGACGTCGAAACCCTAAAAATCTTAATTTCCTAGAGTTTAGGTACCCAAAGTTTCTTGGGTCCTCTACGGTTAGTACCAACAATAAACTTTGGATCAACAATGAGATAATCACGTAAAGCATCATGCAATTTAGAAAATAACTCATCTTTTAAAACCACATTACATGAAGCATCGTACGAAATATCAAGTTTTACATCATTATCAGAAGTCTTAACACACAACTTATTCGAAGCAGATGTTTTGTTCACAGATGAAAATTGAAAGACATGAGACGATTTCCTAGGTCGACTAGCAGATTGCTTTGGTTTAGTTGCTACTTTTTTAGTCGTAGACTTAGGAACCCATACAGACTTGTAAGTCAAATTTGGATTATGACCTGTGACATGAAAAACACCTCTGTTAGTTAGACGTCCAAACTTTTCAGTTGACACATGAGATGATTGATTTTGCAAAATTTTCAATTTGATTTTACGTTCCTTTGCATCATACTCACTCAAATCAGGTTTTGGACTCGTATGTTGTGTTGACTTGACTGATTTCGTTAAAAGACTTTCCTTTGATTAATTTTACATTGGAATCATAGGAATCTTTTCAGTTAACACAGAACCATTTTGAGAATGAACTCTCTTGACAACAAATTGGATTGAAGGTGCAACTTTTGAAACACGTTTACCAAATTAAGAATGTAGTGGGTTTTGAAGAATAGTAATGGGTTTTGCATCCGTAGATGTTGTTGTTCCCTTCCCTTTCTTATTAATCACACCAACACATTCAGGCACATTGGTTTCAACAGTAGATGATTGCTTAAGTGTGTTAGCCTGTTTCAGTTGAATTATTTTTTGTTTTAAGCTCTTAATCTCAAGACATAATTCCTCTACAGAAACTAGCACTTCACCGTCCTTAAAATCATAAGTACATTCTTTCTTAGGAAGTGGAGGCAACTTAACACACAAAGCAAGCATTTGTTCTAATGATTGACACTTAAGTTGCAAATCAACATTTTCCTATTCAACTATACCTAATATACGTTTCAAGTTTCGTAAAACAGGTATGTTTGCGTAAAATTCATTCAAAGGATCAATTGTTGTGTCAAAATCTATCAAGTTTTCAACAGTTGGTTCATCTCGAGGTTCTACCTTTACATCTAAATCAGTTTGACCTAGGGATTCTATCTCAAAGAAGACAGTTAGTTCATGTGCTAGGTCTTCACAGAAAACATTATCAGAACATGCAGGTAAGGCCGGTAGAATTGGTTTCACATCAAAAGTTGGTTCATCAAACACCTCATCTATGGCAATAATGCTAGAACTAGGTTTATTAAACACTTCATTCTTAAACATTAAAATGTATTTCTCTAGCATGAGTGTTGGGATATAAACCAGTCTACACTTAGGCACATAATTTTCATGTTGCATATTCTTTTCAGTTTCAACAAGTTCCTTCAAGAAATCAGGATTTGATTTACCCATTTTAGCATTGATTTTCTCATACATTAAGCTAATTTGATGGTATTTCCTAGATTTGCGATTAACAATAATATCATCAAAATCAGCATCAGAAGCATGCACAAAATGAGATGGTAAATCAGCTTGAAAGTAATCAGAATGATATAATCCTGGAATCTTTTTGGAAGCATTATCTAAGATCTTAGGATCTTCATTACCCAACCCCCAGTTTTCACCATGAATTGTTTTTGGTCTATTCATGAAAATTGTTTGTTTTGAAAGTTCCATATTCATGATAGCTTTGGATTGACCTGTTCGATAGAGTTTTTCCTCAAATCGAGCAAGTTGCGCTTTCATTTGAAAAGACTCTTTTGAAAATGAAGAAATTTCAGAGTTCTTTTCAATTATGGTGTTTTCCAATTGAATAATTTTCTTGTTTAGCTTTGAAAGTGTGGGTTCATGTTGAGTTTTCAAATCAGAAAGATCTTTTTCTAAAAATTGAACTTTTTCTGCAAGTCGTTCCGATTTTAGACGATAATCTGTCCTTTCGACCTTAATTGGATGAATTGATTTTTTAAGATCTTCTAACTCAGTTTCCGTGGAGCTGAGTTGGACAGTCAATCTTTGCAATTCCGATTATAATTTAGATGAAGATGGTTTGGTCTCAGAAAGTTTGATTTTATCTTTTAAAACCTTGTTTTCAGATTTTAAACCTTTGACTTCTTTTGACATTGAGACCAAATTCTTCATCATGTCATTTTGAACTTTTATAAAATCAGGTGGAATTTCAGATGATTGTATCTCATCATCATCAGATGCTGAGTAGAATTCTCCATTGCTTCCTTAGCTTTGATGAGCTTAGTCACCTTGCAAACATTTGCATGTTCCACCTCTGAATCTGAATTGTCAGTCCAGTTAAACCAAGTATCATCAACCGGTTTCCGCTCTCCTCCAGTTTCTACAATCTTAGCCATCAACATTTTCTTCTTGTAGTAGGCTACATCCTTCTTCTTAGGCATCTTGCACTCACGAGAGTAATGACCAGCTTTGCCACAATTGAAACAGATTGATTCATCCTTCTTGGAATCATCAGCACATTGTTGTTGTTGTTTTGAGTGATCAGCTTTCTTGTAGTACGAGGAAGACGATGAGTTCTTACGTTAATTGCTTGATTTGCCTTTGAACTTGTGTTTGTTCAAGGCTTTTGTGAACATGGCTGCCATTTTGACTAATTCAAGGGGAGAATTATCAACATCAGAAAGATTCAACTCTTCAGAATCAATTGATTCTTCAACAAGCACTTTCTTGGACAAACTTTTAGAAGTCGTAAATGATTTGCTTTTTTTTTTGGCAATGAGAGCAAGAGGATCACTTGGAGATGACTCTTTCCTTCCTTCTTGAAGTTTAGACACTTCAGGTTGGTAATGCATAGAACTCCAACAAGCTCATGAATAGTCAACTTGTCAAGCTCTTTGGTAGATCGAAGAATGGTTACATAAGGAAGCCAATCAACATTGAGCTTTTTGAGAAATTTCATGTTGACTTCAGCATTCACTTTTATGATCTTGCACCTTTTCAACTCATTGAGAACAACATTGAATTGACGGTAGGTATCCTTGAGTGGTTCATCAGGTTCCTGCTTGAAATCTTCATAAAATCCCAGAGCCTTATTCAATTTAGTAACATCTGACATGTCATAACCTTCTTGTTGTCGTTTGATCTCATCCCATATATCTTTTGTTGTGGCGTTGCTATCAACATTTTCAAACAACTCATACGGGATAGCTTGCATAACAATGTTCTTTGCCTCTATGTCACCCTGAGCTCTCTCACGTTTATCACCAGAAAGTTCATAGACCGGAATTGGCATACCAGTATCCGGATGATAATCTACAACTGGACCATCTCTCAGAGAAGCCCATATGTACTTTGCTTTCTCACCCTTATAGTCTATGTACTGAGTGATTCGGTAAAGCCACTAAGTGTACTTGCCATCAAACAACACTGGAGGACGGGAATCTGATCCAATGATCAAAGTATCTTGAGTAGACATCTTGAAAATGAGGTAGATTCGGTAAAGATTCGATATTACACAAATATAGGATGAAAAATCACAACAATCTAACAAAAATGTCAGATTCGGTATCTGATTCGGTACTATAGCAGATTTGGTACAGATTTTGTACTGTAGTAGATTCGGTAAACCAGATTCTGTATCAGAAACTGATCAGAAATACAAGTAACACACCCAGATTCAGTATAGATTCGGTAACCACAAGATTTGTAGCCTGAGAACACTTAAAACTAATGAATTAAGTGATACCAAGATTCTGATTCGGTATCTGACTCGGTAGTCAGATTCTGTATGAATTTGAATTCAAACACAATTCAATTCCTTTGAACTAGATTCTGTAACCTTACTGCACAAGGAAACAAGTTAGTATCACATAAAATATCAAAGATACCGAATGTATAGGATACCGAATGTCAACTGTAGCAGTTGACAATACCGAGTCTAAGTATGAAAACTTAGAATTCAAACGAATCCTTTTTCAAATCACACCAATTAGCTGCGTATGACCAAACCGAATGTGATAGAATCACAAACACACCACAATCTGCAACACTGATTGAGAATTAATAGCTTTAAAGCAGATTTGGTATGGCAGTTACGATACCGAATGCAGATCAAATCTTCAAAACTTAAAGAATTGATGAAATTAAACCGTCAGAAATGTGATTAAACACCTCACGATCACAACTATAACCTCAAACCTTTACTAAACTACAGAATCAAGCTGGAAATAATGAATACCAAGAGTTTTAGCCACGAACTCTAAAAATCAACTTGATTCTTCATAATTGATGTTAAAATGCGGTAATAATGATTGAAACTCTTTCTAATTAACCTAATACACCTTCGCTGAACTTATCACAAGAATCTGAACGTCAGATTATCAGATTCGATTATACAGAATCTGATTCAATTTACCGAAAGTGCTCAGATTTTGTAATCTTTAATCTCTGGATCGATCTAGTGATGTAATATCACTCCCTGGAAGCTCTGATACCAAATGATAGGTCAGATCATGTTGATATTAGAAGAAAAGACAAGTTAGAATGAGATTCAGTAAGTGTAAAGGAGACTCGGTATGAGAGAGAATCAATAAGATTTACATTCCACAGCTTCTAGAACTCAGTTACAATGCAATGGCTATCTAATTAGAACTACTTAGGTTCCTTATATAGACCTCTTCTAAGGAACCATCATTTAAGCTTGTTTCACATTAACACTATACAACTTTGGGGTCCTAACAATTCATAAGTCATAGTTATGGTAATCTCTTAGTCAACCACGTTACACGAGAAACGAATCCGATTTTTCAAGTGATATCATAAGGAGAGATAGTTTTTTTACCGCTGCTGCCGGGGAATCATTAATTTTAATTAAGAAAGTTTTAATCAAATAACTAATACTATTGGGTGGTGCCTAAGAAAAACAATTATACACGGACTTGGTTGTTAGATTTTTTGAACAGTCTCCAATTATATTGGAACCAAAAGGATCCTTCCTCTCCGTAGTCGATCTAGCCACATAGGTATAAATTAATCTGTATGAAACTAGATTTAATTATTATACTGATAAGGTTAGTGATAGAATTTCAAAAATAATTGTTTTAGTTAAATTGTCGATCATTTCAGGCAATTTATATTGTCTGAAAGTTAATTTTATCCTGAAAACAGAAAACAAAAGATCATGAAAATGGAAAATCAAGTTACTCTCCCTTCTATGCAAAGTTATGCTTAGAAGAACGGGGAGGACAAATCACCTTAACAACTGAATGAGCCCCAGAAATCAATTCGCACATGATCAAGATGATCAATACGTTTTGCCAATTTCAATGCCTCCCGAGTGATTACCCAAACTCTCACTTGAGCAAGTTCATTAGCCTTGCTGACTCTTATAAGCAAGATAAAACTGATAAACATATTTTAAAACTTCATCTCTTCATATTTTTGTTGTCTACGCATGCTTTAGCATGGTTTGATGGACTCGAATTCAATTCATTCCATCCATGGGGAAATTAGCAAAAAGGGTTTTAACCAAGTTCTATCAGACTAACTTGTTTAAGTAATGACAACATTAACTTTTCCCATAAAGATGACGAGCCACTATGCTTAGCATGGAAGAGATTTAAGATGATGCTTAGAAGATGTCAGAATCATTCGGTAAGTCGGGCAGATTCAAGCTGCAAACTTCACAATGGTTTCTCTAAAAAAGATAAGTCCATTCTCGACATGGCCTCGCAAGAAAATTTCATGTTACAAGCAACAACTGAAGCATGGAATCTCTTAGAAACGATAACAACATAACAGGAAGAATGGAGTAACGAAATTGCCAAGGATGACAACATTTCTACTCATCTATAGAGGTACTAGAATCTAGGTTAGAAGGTCTCAACCTCGCACTTCAAAGCTTTTTATAAATCTTCAAGGAAGATGATTAATAATTAAGAGTTCTAGTTTGTCTACAAACCTTTAGATTTAAAAAATAATTGATAGAAAGGAATTCAAAAAATAATCATAATCACTCACTTGGGTGATACACTAAGGTGTTAAGAAAGGTTGGATATTATATGAATATGACTATGCTACTTTATTCGAGTGCCCAAGGTATGCTTTGCTTCCAAGAGGGGCCTCTTATATCCTTAAACGAATAAGCGTCAGGAATTGAGCATAGTCCATCTGATCCGAATCACGATAACCTAGTTCCTCATGACAGATAATTGAGAAATCAATTAGTAGGGAATCTAGTGTTTACACCAGGGTATATCTATCCAAGGAGTGTCTGGCAATCAACCCCACACTATGTTATCCTAAATCATGGTGAACCACATCTTCTCTATCCTTAGTTGTTGCATGCTAGCTAGCTTACTTTAATTTTAATTATTTAATTCTTTAATATTTAAATATAAAATATAATTATAAAAAAATCAATCCATCTACAGCCTTTGAACAATTTGATATTACGGATAAAGTAGTGTCTAGAATAAACCAGTTGGATTTGGTTGTTAGATTTTCTGAACAGTCGCTAGTTTATTGGACAAAAAGAAACATGCCTCTCCACAAAAAGTGTACCTGGACACTTATCTTGGATAATAAATTGTGTACAAAACCCTATCTTAATCACAAAAATTTTATGAATAAGCTCTGTTTCAAATTTGACTGTTCAAGGGACGACTATATGTCATATATGACCGTTCAAGGAACGCCGAAGATTGTGTTAGGAGCGGTCTGGAGTTTGAAGTTGTCACTTTTGTATTCGGAACTCGTTTAATCTACTGGTACTTCTATCATTTGTCTTTATATAATGTTTCCATAATTATGCTTTGTGATATTGTTGCCATGATTAGCGAGTAGTTATCTTTAGTGTATACTATGACGTAGTCAGTTATAATGCCGAAATAATGTTATGGTTTGTGTATGTGGTCGAGATGCTTTCCGATTATGCTTTAAACTCAATCACTTTTCCAACTAATAGAACGTAGTTATCGGCTATGTTATTGGGAAGTCGCGAACCACGATTCAGAGTACACTATCTGTGTCACCCCTTTGTAAAAGAAGTCTATCAGATACAACTTAAGTTTGACTGAGGCACACCGATTGTAGTAAGTCCACCAAGCCTTAGATTCTGACTGAGGACTCTTTCGTAGTTAAACATCTGACTTGACCCCTAGTACATTGTCGGTCCTAGACCATGCTAGTGTAGTAACTAAGCATATAAACTTCGTATGTGTACGCTAAAGGACAACGATTGTTGTAAGCTGTACCTCTGGTAAGTAAGGCCATGGAACCCGATCAGTGTTGATTAGTACACTGCACCATAACGCGGTCTCAAGCATTGCACCCTGCATGAGGGATCCTTGGTTAATTAAGGAACTGTTTGTTTAAATACATAAAGGATTGGACCGTTAGGATAACCGAACGTGTTCATGGAAGTCAAACCTGACTTGGCCATGGTGTTCTTTATCGTTGAACTCTTTTAAGGGTATAACTATCTTTTAAACCCAATCATTAACGAAATCATCAAAGCCCATCACGTCTCTCGAATATGGAAACCCCTGTATTCTGTTATGTTTAAGAAAGTTTAGACCTTTGTGGAATGTTAATACGTCACCCAACCGAGTCGCTCAATTAGATGAGCCGTCAGAACGTGTACGCCTGTAGTCAGACTGCACAGGCGTCGGGGGTAAGGGACGCTGCTGTCTATTCAGAATCTTCAAGCCTAACGCATTACCTAGTGATATGTCTTATGACAGGGGCGTTTAGGACCAGTGTAATGAACACAAGGTCAATACCTATTCATGAGCCAACATTCCATAATCCCGGCAAAGTAACTGATGAAATCATAGTATGCGCTTGTTTTAACCTTATCTGAATTAAAAATTTTATCGTATTTACTTTACTCGTCTTTTAAATTAGAAAATCCAAAATTAGGTAACAACCACTACTCCTTTACTTTAGGATTATCTTAAGCTTTACTTATAGGTTCGATTCTACCGATATCTTAAAAATACAAATCTAGGTCATATTTCCCTTACTCATAATAAGGAGTAGTACGATTTAGACCCCGCTAAATATAAATTTAAACCTATTTGAATGCTACCCTGATCAGCTGGTTCTGAGGTTGTGCAACCTAACGACACCACATAGATAAAAATCGTCCATTTTGGCCATGTCATTGTGGTAGATATCAGAGTTTTTGGTGTCACTACCGGGGAACTGGTATCAGACAATACTGCTTTTATCAAACTTATTCACAAGCATTCAGTGGTGTCTAAGAAAGACAATTATACACTAACTTGGTTGTTGGATTTTCTGAACAGTCTCCAATTATATTGGAACCAAAAGGATCCTGCCTCTCCGTAGTCAGCCTGGCCACTTGCTTTATTGAATAGTTCGTACGAAGCTCTGTTATCGAAATACTAGGAAATCAGTAGCAAGAACCAAAAACTTAATTAAACTTAGGATAATTAGATTAGATTTCGTTAGATTACCTTAGACTACTTTAGACTACTATAGATTACCTTAGAATAAATTAGATTGCCTTAGATTAAATTAGAAACTTAGCTTATCTACTTAAATCTTAAAACAACAAAAAAAAGGCATACCCAGTGTATGACCCAAACCCGATCTTGACCAGGGCCGTTGTTATACGTACCTGATCCAGACGCAATAATCTCTAAAGCACGCAAGGAAGAACGAATCAGAAATCAAATGGCGTGACGCGTTACTTTAGCAGAAAACACCAAACCCTCGATTGAAGGTCGAGGAGGACCGATCAGATTTTCAGAGATTCAAGGACACTCGTTCGAGTTAAAGCATCACATCATACAGCTCATCCAAAATGGCTATCAATTTCATGGATTACTGAATGATGATCCTAATTCTCACCTTGATAAATTCATATCTCTTTCGAACTCCTACAAAAAGCCAGGGATCAGACAAGATATAGTTCGGCTATACTTGTTCACATATTCTCTCACTCATCATGCACAAACGTGGTTTGAGGGATTGGAAAAAGATTCCATCACGTCCTGGACGGAGATGGCTACTAAATTCCTAACCAAATATTTCCCTCCTTCTAAACAAACCAAGCTCAAGAATGACATCATTAACTTTAAACAAAGTTATGATGAATCTCTTTACACCGCATGGGAGCGATTCAAAACCCTTCTGAAGAATGCCCTAATCACCAGTTAGAATGGTCAGCCCAAATATGTCCCTTCTACAATGGTCTTATGGTAAATCATAGGATGACGATCGATGCAGCAGCTCAAGGAAATCTGAGGAATCAAACCGCAGATGAAGCATGGGAGTTGATCGAGAACATGACAATACATCATCATGACTGGAACAGTGGTGAAACAACTTCATCATCTACTCCACTCTGCGCACTTAATAATCAGACGGAGGCCATCAAATCTCTCAGGGATAAGATGGAATCTCTTGCCAAACAACTCAGAGAATTGAAGACGCAGCCGCAGCAGGTTAACCAGGCTCAGGCTATGTTAATTGTACCAACCCGCAATCCACTGAAGAATATCAAGTTGAGTACGAGAACCCTGACAGTTTAGTTTGTTACGTTCAATACCCAGCTCGTCAATCAAATCACGGATTCAATCAAAAACCTAGGGTTAACCAATTTCAAAGGAACAACCTGCCTTTTTATTATCGTTACCCACCTTATCCACCCCAACAATCTCAATTGACCTATGATTAACCACTTCCACTCACTGATCCACCAGCTGAGGAAATTCCCCAACCACCCAAATTACGAAAGTAACCAACCCTACTGTAACAACCCAACCCGCAATCCATACGATAAATTTTTTTTTTATACAACACAATTACACACCAAATAGATATGTAACCCATTACACGAGTTCCATTTACAACGCATAACATTTAATTGTTTACAAAAGGCACGTGGCCACGAATAAAGTTTTGTACAAGTTTGACCCATTACAAAATGATAGTTTACAATCCAAACGACACTTCAAGCATGGTTTGGGACTAAACTACCCAAAACGTTGGGCCCACATCAAAACTCCAACAAAGCATCATCACGGAACACCTAATGTTCGATAACCCCCTTGCCCTTAACTACGCATGCATCTAAAAAGATAAACAACGAGAGGGTAAGCTAACGCTTAGTGAATGCAATAATTATACATATACATATATAATACACCTACTTGCAAGCACTTACACAAATACCTCATACACTTTAACAATATACATAGCATACCATCGCAAGTATAACTCTAAACCCTTCAAGGTCACAAACTAGCACAAACCATCGCATATATATAACCCGAATGATATAATATACTACAAGACAACGCATAATTAGAGTTAACCAACACACAAGGGAATGGTACTTCGAATTTCCCATCGGTGTTCATAACGACCGTTAGTGTACAACGAAATATATCACTAACCTCAAGGCGCACGGACAACGAAATATCCGTTCAAGAAAATGTTAGTGTACAACGAAATATATCACTAACTCTTGGGCAATTTGGATAACGAAATATCCATCATTAGTGTACAACGAAATATATAACTAACTCTTGGTGGTATAGACACGTATACCCGGCCCCATCCCCCGCCCTACAAATAGATACATTATATACACACATGTATAATCATTCCACTCACCTCAAGACTCTTGTGGAAGCTAACCGAGCTTGCAAACCTTCAATGTAACGTACCTATTACATTATGCATTTATTAACATACAAACTAGTTGAATTAAATGCCAACCATAACCCTTGAGCATTTAATGACCCGTTTGCATTAAAAGACTCAACTACACCAAAACCGCCCATTAATGGACATGCCTCGTCATAAATCACTAAAAGCTAGTGATTAGGGTTTAACAACATCAACTAACATAAACTTGGTGTATTTCATACCCATTTCACCCAATTAGGTCAACTAGTGTACTTTTGACTCTTTGACTCACAAATCAAGTCAAACTTACACAATAACAACTCTTTCATCATTTCAAAAGTGCATTAATGACTAACAACATCATTTAGCACTTATATCCTCAAATCACAAGACCAAACCCTAGATAATAGCTATTTAGGGTTTTCTTTCAACAATCCAACCCAAAAACCCACCCATTTAACCCTCAAATGGGTCACACTAGTTCCATATGAACCAAACCCTAGTTTAAACTAGTTAAAACTCAAGACTTAGAGTTAGAACTTACCAAGACTATGAATGTGTAGCTAGAAATACGATGAACAACTTTAATTCTCGCTTCTAGGATTGATTCACAAAACTTCACCTTCAAATCTTAAGTTTAATCTAAGTGGGTTTTAGGATTTGAGAGGAAATTAAGAAAGAAAAAGGAAAAGAAATGAGAATAATGAATAAGTGATTGATATTAAAGGCTCCATCCAGATCTACATGCGAAAAGACTAAATTGCCCCTAAACCCTATTTAATTTTAAGTGGAAATTCAGAGTCAGAACTGCAGAATTGCCGCGGCGCGGCACCTTTGTCGCGGCGCGACATAAAGAAGGAAAAACCACCCTTCTTAACTCAAGTTCTGATCTGGATTTGCTTTGTTTGTCGCGGCGCGGACCCGTTTGTCGCGGCGCGACGTTAGCCTAGGTCTGGTTACTTCGACTACAAATCATAAAACGAAGGTTCAAACACAAGCACAACAACTTTCACCCTTCCTATGCACGTCTAAACCTCAACCTTAAGTCTCACACGACTCGACGTCAATCACGACACATCATAAACGTGTACACGCACGCATTCGAATATACCTATATATATATATATATATATATATATATATATATATATATATATATATATATATATATATATATATATATATATATATATACATACATATACATATATGCACTTACACCTAACTAACACTTAGTTCATTTAATCACATAACGAGTAAGTTATAAGCGTACTATTGATTAAGTACGTACCTTTAGACGCGCAAGGGAAAACGGGGTGTTACACCTACTCTCGGGACTGATGATCAGTTGACTCAGTTCATTCAAGGACAACAACAGTTAAATCAGAGAACTGCATCTAGACAAGACCAGACATAGATTCTAATGAGAAATCAATTGGCTCTCCTCAAAAGTCTAGAAACGCAGCTCGAACAGTTATCACAACGCCTTGAAACCCGACCACAAGGAAGATTACCGAGTAATACTATCCAAAATCCCCACATAGAGGAAGCTAAGCAAATGGAGTCCGTAATCCCAGAGGAAGAACCACGGAGGAGGTCAGCTATGTAGTGACCCGAACTTTTCCATGTTTATATATATTAATTGAGATTGATATTTACATGATTAAATGTTTCCAACATGTTAAGCAATCAAACTTGTTAAGACTTGATTAATTGAAATATGTTTCATATAGACAATTGACCACCCAAGTTGACCGGTGATTCACGAACGTTAAAACTTGTAAAAACTATATGATGACATATATATGGATATATATATAGTTAACATGATACTATGATAAGTAAACATATCATTAAGTATATTAACAATGATCTACATATGTAAAAATAAGAATACTAACTTAATGATTTTTAAACGAGACATATATGTAACGATTATCGTTGTAAAGACATTTAATGTATATATATATATCATATTAAGAGATATTCATACATGATAATATCATGATAATATAATAATTTAAAATCTCATTTGATATTATAAACATTGGATTAACAACATTTAACAAGATCGTTAACCTAAAGGTTTCAAAACAACACTTACATGTAACGACTAACGATGACTTAACGACTCAGTTAAAATGTATATACATGTAGTGTTTTAATATGTATTCATACACTTTTGAAAGACTTCAAGACACTTATCAAAATACTTCTACTTACCAAAAAATGCTTACAATTACATCCTCGTTCAGTTTCATCAACAATTCTACTCGTATGCACCCGTATTCGTACTCGTACAATACACAGCTTTTAGATGTATGTACTATTGGTATATACACTCCAATGATTAGCTCTTAGCAGCCCATGTGAGTCACCTAACACATGTGGGAACCATCATTTGGCAACTAGCATGAAATATCTCATAAAATTACAAAAATATGAGTAATCATTCATGACTTATTTACATGAAAACAAAATTACATATCCTTTATATCTAATCCATACACCAACGACCAAAAACACCTACAAACAATTTCATTCTTCAATTTTCTTCATCTAATTGATCTCTCTCAAGTTCTATCTTCATGTTCTAAGTGTTCTTCATAAATTCTACAAGTTCTAGTTACATAAAATCAAGAATACTTTCAAGTTTGCTAGCTCACTTCCAATCTTGTAAGGTGATCATCCAACCTCAAGAAATCTTTGTTTCTTACAGTAGGTTATCATTCTAATACAAGGTAATAATCATATTCAAACTTTGGTTCAATTTCTATAACTATAACAATCTTATTTCAAGTGATGGTCTTACTTGAACTTGTTTTCGTGTCATGATTCTGCTTCAAGAACTTCGAGCCATCCAAGGATCCGTTGAAGCTAGATCCATTTTTCTCTTTTCCAGTAGGTTTATCCAAGGAACTTAAGGTAGTAATGATGTTCATAACATCATTCGATTCATACATATAAAGCTATCTTATTCGAAGGTTTAAACTTGTAATCACTAGAACATAGTTTAGTTAATTCTAAACTTGTTCGCAAACAAAAGTTAATCCTTCTAACTTGACTTTTAAAATCAACTAAACACATGTTCTATATCTATATGATATGCTAACTTAATGATTTAAACCCTGGAAACACGAAAAACACCGTAAAACCGGATTTATGCCGTCGTAGTAACACCGCGGGCTGTTTTGGGTTAGTTAATTAAAAACTATGATAAACTTTGATTTAAAAGTTTTTATTCTGAGAAAATGATTTTTATTATGAACATGAAACTATATCCAAAAATTATGGTTAAACTCAAAGTGGAAGTATGTTTTCTAAAATGGTCATCTAGACGTCGTTCTTTCGACTGAAATGACTACCTTTACAAAAATGACTTGTAACCTTTTTTTCCGACTATAAACCTATACTTTTTCTGTTTAGATTCATAAAATAGAGTTCAATATGAAACCATAGCAATTTGATTCACTCAAAATGGATTTAAAATGAAGAAGTTATGGGTAAAACAAGATTGGATAATTTTTCTCATTTTAGCTACGCGAAAATTGGTAACAAATCTATTCCAACCATAACTTAATCAACTTGTATTGTATATTTTGGAACAACCATAGACACTCTATATGTGAATGTTGGAGTTAGCTATACAGGGTTGAGGTTGATTCCAAAATATATATAGTTTGAGTTGTGATCAATACTGAGATACGTATACACTGGGTCGTGGATTGATTCAAGATAATATTTATCGATTTATTTCTGTACATCTAACTGTGGACAACTAGTTGTAGGTTACTAACGAGGACAGCTGACTTAATAAACTTAAAACATCAAAATATATTAAAAGTGTTGTAAATATATTTTGAACATACTTTGATATATATGTACATATTTGTTATAGGTTCGTGAATCAACCAGTGGCCAAGTCTTACTTCCCGACGAAGTAAAAATCTGTGAAAGTGAGTTATAGTCCCACTTTTAAAATCTAATATTTTTGGGAGAGAATACATGCAGGTTTTATAAATGATTTACAAAATAGACACAAGTACGTGAAACTACATTCTATGGTTGAATTATCAAAATCGAATATGCCCCTTTTTATTAAGTCTGGTAATCTAAGAATTAGGGAACAGACAACCTAATTGACGCGAATCCTAAAGATAGATCTATCAGGCCCAACAAGCCCCATCCAAAGTACCGGATGCTTTAGTACTTCGAAATTTATATCATGTCCGATGGAGGATCCCGGAATGATGGGGATATTCTTATATATGCATCTTGTTAATGTCGGTTACCAGGTGTTCACCATATGAATAATTTTTATCTCTATGTATGGGATGTGTATTGAAATATGAAATCTTGTGGTCTATTGTTACGATTTGATATATAGGTTAAACCTATAACTCACCAACATTTTTGTTGACGTTTAAAGCATGTTTATTCTCAGGTGAATACTAAGAGCTTCCGCTGTTGCATACTAAAATAAAGACAAGATTTGGAGTCCATGTTTGTATGATATTGTGTAAAAACTGCATTCAAGAAACTAATTTTGATGTAACATATTTGTATTGTAAACCATTATGTAATGGTCGTGTGTAAACAGGATATTTTAGATTATCATTATTTGATAATCTACGTAAAGCTTTTTAAACTTTTATTTATGAAATAAAGGTTATGGTTTGTTTTAAAAATGAATGCAATCTTTGAAAAACGTCTCATATAGAGGTCAAAACCTCGCAACGAAATCAATTAATATGGAACGTTTTTAATCAATAAGAACGGGACATTTCAGTTTGTATCCGAGCGTTGGTCTTAGAGAACCAAAATTTTGCATTAGTGTGTCTTATCGAGTTTGTTAGGATGCATTAGTGAGTCTGGACTTCGACCGTGTTTACTTGAAAAATGATTGCTTAACAAATTTTGTTGGAAACTATATATTTTTAACATGTGAATATTATGTGATATATTAATCTCTTAACGCGTTTGATATTATGTGATAGATGTCTACCTCTAGAACAAGTCCCATTGACTCACCTAATAATAATGAAGAGTCAAATGTAAATTGGAATAATTCGTGGACTGATTCACAAGTTCCCGAAGAGGAACCGGAAGAAGAGTCGGAACCGGAAGAAGAATCGGAACCGGAAGAAGAATCGGAACTGGATGAAGAAATAGAACCGGTGGGGGGAAATAATAAAACGGTTAAGTAAAAGAAAATCCTCAACCAACCGACCAAGGTTAATTATGGTCAATAGTGTTTCCGCCAAGGAAGCAAAATATTGGGAGGATTACCAATTCTCCGATGAATCGGATTCCGACGAGAATTCCGATGATGTTATAGAAATTACCCCAACTGAATTTAAAAAGGCAAAAGAAAATAATAAGGGAAAGGGCATAAAAATAGAGAAATCTAATTCCAACCCCGATGAACTTTATATGTATCGTCAACCCCCGAAGTCCTTAAGTTGTAACAATGACTCGGGAACCTCTAAACCACCAGGTTTTTCTAAACCAATGTGGAAAACTACGGCTCGTATTAGGGGAACATCATATATCCCTAGAAACTTGGCAAAACGAACCAAAACCGAAGAAGAAGAAGAAACAAGCGAGTCGGAATAAGATAGTTGTATTCGTGTGGTGTAATATATGTAATATAGTGTGCTTATGCTTTATGATATATGTAAAAATTACTTGTATTAATAAGTATTTTTTTTATGAATCTAACTCTTGTCTATTTTACAGTATAAAAACACAAAATGGATAGACAACCCAATATTTTAAGAGACCTACCCGGAGACATGATTGATGAAATCTTGTCTAGAGTCGGTCAGAATTCTTCGGCACAACTATTTAAGGCGAGATCAGTTTGTAAGACATTCGAAGAACATTCCAAGAATGCCTTGGTTTATAAAAGGCTTTCGTTCGAAAGATGGGGGATATCACATTGGGAAATCCATAAGTTACGATGTGTTTACTTTGACGCATATATTGCGGGGAACCCAAATGCTATTTTACGCAATGGGTTAAGAAATTATTTTGACTCAATATATCCGAATATTGGACTTCGTGATTTAGAAAAAGTGGCTAACATGCAACATAAAGAAGCATGTTATGCTTACGGATTAGTAATGTTCGCTTCTCACCAAAGTGAGAACAAGAACATCGGGCTACAACTATTAAACAAAACGTTCCCACAAGTGACGGAGTCGGTAATTGGGGTAAGAAATGAGGTTTTTAGATTGTTACGGGACTGTTGGACATTACGTAACCCTCGTCCCTTTGACGAGGTTACAACACGCTGTCTTATCAACGGCCATAACGGTTATGTTCCACAAGACCAAGGATGGGAAGTAATCCTAGTAAAACCAGAATGCATGACTTGTTTCTGGACGTATGAATTACGTGTCTTTATTGCCTTTGCTGAACGACTTGTGTACTAGCTAGAATTATCTTCATAACCATCTTGTATCAAATTTATCGTGTGCTATATTTCATGCTATATGTAAAATAAGCGGTATTGTAAGTTTGTAAAATATTGTGTAAAAGTTTGAACGCGAAATATTATTATAATCAGTTTTTCATATAGAATTATAGTAGTTGAATTGTATATTAGCTACTAAGTATGAACTTAACGGGTAGGTACTACCCGAATTTAAACTTATAAAATGCTAATACGAAGAAAAAGCTTTTATAAATGAGTTCATATTATGCTACGAAATACTATTAACTACTCTTAATATTCTGTATGATTAACTTGTTTCATTTGACTATTTTGAAGGAAATGGCACCGACTACTCGACACACCGTGAATATGAATGAAGAGGAATTCCGTACTTTTCTAGCTTCAAACATAGCCGCAGTACAGGCTGCGCTACATACCAACAATAACCTTGGATCTAGCAGTACAGGAAATCGTGTAGGATGCACCTACAAAGAATTCACTGCCTGCAAACCTTTGGAATTTGATGGAACCGAAGGACCGATCGGATTGAAACGGTGGACCGAGAAGGTCAAATCGGTGTTTGCCATAAGTAAGTGTACTGAAAAGGATAAAGTGAAGTACGCTACGCATACCTTCACAGGTTCTGCGTTAACATGGTGGAATACCTATCTAGAGCAAGTGGGACAAGACGATGCGTACGCACTACCGTGGTCAGCATTCAAGCACTTGATGAACGAGAAGTACCGTCCCAGAACCGAGGTCAATAAGCTCAAGACAGAACTTAGAGGGTTACGAACCCAAGGATTTGATATTACCACGTACGAAAGACGATTCACATAATTGTGCCTATTGTGTCCGGGAGCATTCGAAGATGAGGAAGAGAAGATCGACGCGTTTGTGAAAGGATTACCGGAAAGAATCCAAGAAGATATAAGTTCACACGAGCCCGCCTCCATACAACAGGCATGTAGAATAACTCACAAACTAGTGAACCAGATTGAGGAAAGAATTAAAGAACAGACGGCTGAAGAGGCCAATGTGAAGCAAGTCAAAAGAAAGTGGGAGGAAAACGGTGATAAGAATCACCAATACAACAACAACAGCAATTACAATAATAATCGCAACAATTATCCAAACAATCGCAACATCAATCGCAACAACAACAAACGGCCCAACAACAACAACAACAACAACAACAACAACAACAACAACAACAACAACAACAACAACAACAACAATAGCAACTACAACAATCATCCCAACAACAATAACAACCTCAACAACAACAACAACAACAACAACAACAACAACAATCAGAAGCAGCTATGCCAAAGGTGTGAAAAGTATCACTCGGGGTTCTGCACCAAATTTTGCAACAAGTGTAAAAGAAATGGTCATAGCGCGGCGAAGTGTGAGGTCTACGGACCAGGAGTTAACTGAACGAAAGGAACAAATGGTGTCAGAACGAGTAATGGCGGAGCAAGTAGTGTCGGAGCAAGTTATGCCAATGTAGTTTGTTATAAATGTGGAAAATCGGGCCACATTATTAGAAATTGCTCGAACCAGGAGATCACGAATGGACAAGGCCGCGGAAGAGTTTTCAATATTAATGCGGCAGAGGCACAGGAAGACCCGGAGCTTGTTACGGGTACGTTTCTTATTGACAATAAATCTGCTTACGTTTTATTTGATTCGGGCGCGGATAGAAGCTATATGAGTAGAGATTTTTGTGCTAAATTAAGTTGTCCATTGACGCCTTTGGATAGTAAATTTTTACTCGAATTAGCAAATGGTAAATTAATTTCAGCAGATAATATATGTCGGAATCGAGAAATTAAACTGGTTAGCGAAACATTTAAGATTGATTTGATACCAGTAGAGTTAGGGAGTTTTGATGTGATAATCGGTATGGACTGGTTGAAAGAAGTGAAAGCAGAGATCGTTTGTTACAAAAATGCAATTCGCATTATACGAGAAAAAGGAAAACCCTTAATGGTGTACGGAGAAAAGGGCAACACGAAGATACATCTTATTAGTAATTTGAAGGCACAAAAACTAATAAGAAAAGGTTGCTATGCTGTTCTAGCACACGTCGAGAAAGTACAAACTGAAGAAAAGAGCATCAATGTTGTTCCCATTGCAAAAGAATTTCCCAATGTATTTCTGAAAGAATTACCGGGATTACCCCCACATCGATCCGTTGAATTTCAAATAGATCTTGTACCAGGAGCTGCACCAATAGCTCGTGCTCCTTACAGACTCGCACCCAGCGAGATGAAAGAACTGCAAAGCCAATTACACGAACTTTTAGAGCGTGGTTTCATTCGACCAAGCACATCACCGTGGGGAGCTCCTATTTTATTTGTCAAGAAGAAAGATGGTACATTCAGGTTGTGTATCGACAACCGAGAGTTGAACAAACTTACCATCAAGAACCGCTACCCACTACCGAGAATCGACGACTTATTTGATCAACTACAAGGCTCGTCTGTTTATTCAAAGATTGACTTACGTTCCGGGTATCATCAAATGCGGGTGAAAGAAGATGATATTCCAAAGACTGCTTTCAGAACACGTTACGGTCATTATGAGTTTATGGTCATGCCGTTTGGTTTAACTAATGCACCAGCTATGTTCATGGACCTTATAAACCGAGTGTGTGGACCATACCTTGACAAGTTTGTCATTGTTTTCATTGATGACATACTTATTTACTCAAAGAATGACCAAGAACACGGTGAACATTTGAGAAAGGTGTTAGAAGTATTGAGGAAGGAAGAATTGTACGCTAAGTTTTCAAAGTGTGCATTTTGGTTGGAAGAAGTTCAATTCCTCGATCACATAGTGAACAAAGAAGGTATTAAGGTGGATCCGGCAAAGATAGAAACTGTTGAAAAGTGGGAAACCCCGAAAACTCTGAAACACATACGCCAGTTTTTAGGACTAGCTGGTTACTACAGAAAGTTCATCCAAGACTTTTCCAGAATAGCAAAACCCTTGACTGCATTAACGCATAAAGGGAATAAATTTGAATGGAATGATGAACAAGAGAAAGCGTTTCAGTTATTGAAGAAAAAGCTAACTACGGCACCTATATTGTCATTGCCTGAAGGGATTGATGATTTTGTGATTTATTGTGACGCATCAAAGCAAGGTCTCGGTTGTGTATTAATGCAATGAACGAAGGTGATTGCTTATGCGTCTAGACAATTGAAGATTCACGAACAAAATTATACGACGCATGATTTGGAATTAGGCGCGGTTGTTTTTGCATTAAAGACTTGGAGGCACTACTTATATGGGGTCAAAAGTATTATATATACCGACCACAAAAGTCTTCAACACATATTTAATCAGAAACAACTGAATATGAGGCAGCGTAGGTGGATTGAATTATTGAATGATTACGACTTTGAGATTCGTTACCACCCGGGGAAGGCAAATGTGGTAGCCGATGCCTTGAGCAGGAAGGACAGAGAACCCATTCGAGTAAAATCTATGAATATAATGATTCATAATAACCTTACTACTCAAATAAAGGAGGCGCAACAAGGAGTTTTAAAAGAGGGAAATTTAAAGGATGAAATACCCAAAGGATCGGAGAAGCATCTTAATATTCGAGAAGACGGAACCCGGTATAGGGCTGAAAGGATTTGGGTACCAAAATTTGGAGATATGAGAGAAATGGTACTTAGAGAAGCTCATAAAACCAGATACTCAATACATCCTGGAATGGGGAAGATGTACAAGGATCTCAAGAAACATTTTTGGTGGCCGGGTATGAAAGCCGATGTTGCTAAATACGTAGGAGAATGTTTGGCGTGTTCTAAGGTCAAAGCTGAGCATCAGAAACCATCAGGTCTACTTCAACAACCCGAAATCCCGGAATGGAAATGGGAAAACATTACCATGGATTTCCTCACTAAATTGCCAAGGACTGCAAGTGGTTTTGATACTATTTGGGTAATAGTTGATCGTCTCACCAAATCAGCACACTTCCTGCCAATAAGAGAAGATGACAAGATGGAGAAGTTAGCATGACTGTATTTGAAGGAAGTCGTCTCCAGACATGGAATACCAATCTCTATTATCTCTGATAGGGATGGCAGATTTATTTCAAGATTCTGGCAGACATTACAGCAAGCATTAGGAACTCGTCTAGACATGAGTACTGCCTATCATCCACAAACTGATGGGCAGAGCGAAAGGACGATACAAACGCTTGAAGACATGCTACGAGCATGTGTTATTGATTTCGAAAACAGTTGGGATCGACATCTACCGTTAGCAGAATTTTCCTACAACAACAGCTACCATTCAAGCATTGAGATGGCGCCGTTTGAAGCACTTTATGGTAGAAAGTGCAGGTCTCCGATTTGTTGGAGTGAAGTGGGGGATAGACAGATTACGGGTCCGGAGATTATACAAGAAACTACCGAGAAGATCATCCAAATTCAACAACGGTTGAAAACCGCCCAAAGTCGACAAAAGAGCTACGCTGACATTAAAAGAAAAGATATAGAATTTGAAATTGGAGAGATGGTCATGCTTAAAGTTGCACCTTGGAAAGGCATTGTTCGATTTGGTAAACGAGGGAAATTAAATCCAAGGTATATTGGACCATTCAAGATTATTGATCGTGTCGGACCAGTAGCTTACCGACTTGAGTTACCTCAACAACTCGCGGCTGTACATAACACTTTCCACGTCTCGAATTTGAAGAAATGTTTTTCTAAAGAAGATCTCACTATTCCGTTAGATGAAATCCAAATCAACGAAAAACTTCAATTCATCGAAGAACCCGTCGAAATAATGGATCGTGAGGTTAAAAGACTTAAGCAAAACAAGATACCAATTGTTAAGGTTCGATGGAATGCTCGTAGAGGACCCAAGTTCATCTGGGAGCGTGAAGATCAGATGAAGAAGAAATACCCGCATCTATTTCCAGAAGATTCGTCAACACCTTCAACAGCTTAAAATTTCGGGACGAAATTTATTTAACGGGTAGGTACTGTAGTGACCCGAACTTTTCCATGTTTATATATATTAATTGAGATTGATATTTACATGATTAAATGTTTCCAACATGTTAAGCAATCAAACTTGTTAAGACTTGATTAATTGAAATATGTTTCATATAGACAATTGACCACCCAAGTTGACCGGTGATTCACGAACGTTAAAACTTGTAAAAACTATATGATGACATATATATGGATATATATATGTATAGTTAACATGATACTATGATAAGTAAACATATCATTAAGTATATTAACAATGAACTACATATGTAAAAACAAGAATACTAACTTAATGATTTTTAAACGAGACATATATGTAACGATTATCGTTGTAAAGACATTTAATGTATATATATATCATATTAAGAGATATTCATACATGATAATATCATGATAATATAATAATTTAAAATCTCATTTGATATTATAAACATTGGGTTAACAACATTTAACAAGATCGTTAAGCTAAAGGTTTCAAACAACACTTACATGTAACGACTAACGATGACTTAACGACTCAGTTAAAATGTATATACATGTAGTGTTTTAATATGTATTCATACACTTTTGAAAGACTTCAATACACTTATCAAAATACTTCTACTTAACAAAAAATGCTTACAATTACATCCTCGTTCAGTTTCATCAACAATTCTACTCGTATGCACCCGTATTCGTACTCGTACAATACACAGCTTTTAGATGTATGTACTATTGGTATATACACTCCAATGATTAGCTCTTAGCAGCCCATGTGAGTCACCTAACACATGTGGGAACCATCATTTGGCAACTAGCATGAAATATCTCATAAAATTACAAAAATATGAGTAATCATTCATGACTTATTTACATGAAAACAAAATTACATATCCTTTATATCTAATCCATACACCAACGACCAAAAACACCTACAAACACTTTTATTCTTCAATTTTCTTCATCTAATTGATCTCTCTCAAGTTCTATCTTCAAGTTCTAAGTGTTCTTCATAAATTCTACAAGTTCTAGTTACATAAAATCAAGAATACTTTCAAGTTTGCTAGCTCACTTCCAATCTTGTAAGGTGATCATCCAACCTCAAGAAATCTTTGTTTCTTACAGTAGGTTATCATTCTAATACAAAGTAATAATCATATTCAAACTTTGGTTCAATTTCTATAACTATAACAATCTTATTTCAAGTGATGATCTTACTTGAACTTGTTTTCGTGTCATGATTCTGCTTCAAGAACTTCGAGCCATCCAAGGATCCGTTGAAGCTAGATCCATTTTTCTCTTTTGCAGTAGGTTTATCCAAGGAACTTAAGGTAGTAATGATGTTCATAACATCATTCTATTCATACATATAAAGCTATCTTATTCGAAGGTTTAAACTTGTAATCACTAGAACATAGTTTAGTTAATTCTAAACTTGTTCGCAAACAAAAGTTAATCCTTCTAACTTGACTTTTAAAATCAACTAAACACATGTTCTATATCTATATGATATGCTAACTTAATGATTTAAAACCTGGAAACACGAAAAACACTGTAAAACCGGATTTACGCCGTCGTAGTAACACCGCGGGCTGTTTTGGGTTAGTTAATTAAAAACTATGATAAACTTTGATTTAAAAGTTGTTATTCTGAGAAAATGATTTTTATTATGAACATGAAACTATATCCAAGAATTATGGTTAAACTCAAAGTGGAAGTATGTTTTCTAAAATGGTCATCTAGACGTCGTTCTTTCGACTGAAATGACTACCTTTACAAAAACGACTTGTAACTTATTTTTCCGACTATAAACCTATACTTTTTCTGTTTAGATTCATAAAATAGAGTTCAATATGAAACCATAGCAATTTGATTCACTCAAAATGGATTTAAAATGAAGAAGTTATGGGTAAAACAAGATTGGATAATTTTTCTCATTTTAGCTACGTGAAAATTGGTAACAAATCTATTCCAACCATAACTTAATCAACTTGTATTGTATATTATGTAATCTTGAGATACCATAGACACGTATACAATGTTTCGACCTATCATGTCGACACATCTATATATATTTTGGAACAACCATAGACACTCTATATGTGAATGTTGGAGTTAGCTATACAGGGTTGAGGTTGATTCCAAAATATATATAGTTTGAGTTGTGATCAATACTGAGATACGTATACACTGGGTCGTGGATTGATTCAAGATAATATTTATCGATTTATTTCTGTACATCTAACTATGGACAACTAGTTGTAGGTTACTAACGAGGACAGCTGACTTAATAAACTTAAAACATCAAAATATATTAAAAGTGTTGTAAATATATTTTGAACATACTTTGATATATATGTACATATTTGTTATAGGTTCGTGAATCAACCAGTGGCCAAGTCTTACTTCCCGACGAAGTAAAAATCTGTGAAAGTGAGTTATAGTCCCACTTTTAAAATCTAATATTTTTGGGATGAGAATACATGCAGGTTTTATAAATGATTTACAAAATAGACACAAGTACGTGAAACTACATTCTATGGTTGAATTATCAAAATCGAATATGCCCCTTTTTATTAAGTCTGGTAATCTAAGAATTAGGGAACAGACAACCTAATTGACGCGAATCCTAAAGATAGATCTATCGGGCCCAACAAGCCCCATCCAAAGTACCGGATGCTTTAGTACTTCGAAATTTATATCATGTCCGATGGAGGATCCCGGAATGATGGGGATATTCTTATATATGCATCTTGTTAATGTCGGTTACCAGGTGTTCACCATATGAATAATTTTTATCTCTATGTATGGGATGTGTATTGAAATATGAAATCTTGTGGTCTATTGTTACGATTTGATATATATAGGTTAAACCTATAACTCACCAACATTTTTGTTGACGTTTAAAGCATGTTTATTCTCAGGTGAATACTAAGAGCTTCCGCTGTTGCATACTAAAATAAGGACAAGATTTGGAGTCCATGTTTGTATGATATTGTGTAAAAACTGCATTCAAGAAACTAATTTCGATGTAACATATTTGTATTGTAAACCATTATGTAATGGTCGTGTGTAAACAGGATATTTTAGATTATCATTATTTGATAATCTACGTAAAGCTTTTTAAACCTTTATTTATGAAATAAAGGTTATGGTTTGTTTTAAAAATGAATGAAGTCTTTGAAAAACGTCTCATATAGAGGTCAAAACCTCGCAACGAAATCAATTAATATGGAACGTTTTTAATCAATAAGAATGGGACATTTCAAGCTAGGCTCAAGAATAAATCAACATATACTCAAAAGCTGCCAGCTCAGACTCCAGTTCGTATACCTTACCCTGGAAGGCTACAGGAGGAACCATCCAAGCTTGATTCCTTCAAACTTTATGGAAGATTCCTGGACACCATGTCTAAAGTTCCCAATCAGAAGAGATACATCTGAATGCTTCTCTCTACAAAGGAGAGGATACCGGATTCCAACAATATTCCACTAAGTGAAGAATGCTCGGCATTACTCAGAAACTCTCTACCATAAAAGCTAGGAGATACGGGTCGATTCATTTTCCCGTGTTCAATCTACCAGTCTGGAACCGTTCATGCGCTAGTAGATTTAGGATCAAGTATTAACCTAATCCCCTACTCTCTCTACAAGAGATTAGAACTAGGAGACTTGTCACCAACTAAAATGACAATCCAACTTGCCGATCACATAATTCGATATCCTAAAGGCATAGTTGAGACTGTCTTGGTGAAAGTCAACAAATTCTTGTATCCTACGGATTTCGTAGTGATGGACATTAAGGAAGACCTACACACACCAATAGTGTTAGGAAGACCTTTCATGAATACGGTTAGGACTGTCATTAATGTGTACATTCAAACCTTGATCTTGCGATCATATGGGGAGAGCGTTACCTTCAAAATTGACCGACCTACCGATCTTTCTGGATAGGAACATTTTCAAAAAGCAAGATGGGGATTTCATTGAGTGGGAGGATGAGGAAGAAGAAGATGAGGGAGATGATGACAATGTAAGGAATGATGAGGAGGATGTGAATGAAGGTGTGAGAGTAGGTCGTCAAATAAGGGTTGACCCACATGGTGCATCAAGGTCTAGGTCTAGTTCAATTGGCTCAACATATGATCAAGTGCATTTAGTGGCACAAATGAGAGAGTAAAGCTTTAGACAAAGGGAGGACCAACATGAGAATAGATACTACCATTGGGGGCACCAAGTGCAAGCCGCTTGAAACGTGCATTTAACACAAATAATGCACAATGACCCCCATGGTATGTTGCCTCTTGCCCTAGACTTCCCAATTTATGACAAAGCCAACCCTTCACACCGTCAAGCCTATGATTATGATCATGATGAAGCCCTCCGTCGAGCCCAAGACTTACATCAATTCGAGATGATGAGGCAAAGGCAAGAAAAGGAGGAAAGACAAATGAACATGAACTTAGGAGGTCAAGGTCCACCACAACATGGACCATCATGGTTTGATTCTTTTTGGAAATGATGTGGTAATATTTGAAACTTGTGATTTGAGAAACAATGTTGATGGTTTGAAAAACAATGTTTGTGTTTGTGTCTGAATATTTCTAGTGATTTGTGTTTGGAATGTTTTGAATGTTTGTGAAATAATTGTGTTTGATGAATAGTTGATAATTTATGATGGATGCTAGCTTGTGAGCATCGGATATGGATTGTAGTATGTTAAAACAATTTGATATTGGATAAATGTAATAATTGTTGTCTGTTGATGGCTCTTTGCATGGATTGTAGATGTTTGTTGTGTTGGTGATTTGTTGTTTGGTTCTTAATGGCAGGAAATGTTGATGTTGGTGATTGATGCAAGCCTGACATTAAGTTCAAGCATCAAGCACAGCAACTTGCATACTTTGGCGGCAATTTTCAATTTTCATGACAACCGAAGATAATTTGATCTCCAAACCGGTCCAAATTCTCTTCTTTTCTCATTATTTTTTATTGACCCTTAAAATCCTTTACTATTTAAGATTACATTTAATAGGGACATACATGAATTCAAGTGTGGGGGAGAAAACAATTTACGGGACAACGTCTAAATTTTGAAATGTCGCATAAGCTAAAAATTGAAGCAATTGCAAGTTGTATAAATTTTGAACAAATTATTTTCCGTGGCATATCAATGAAAACAAATACTAAGTGATTAAACGGTGAATAACTTGTGTAAAGTGAAGATGAATGACATTCATCTAAGTGGAAGAAAAGTCTTCCTTGATGTTTCAACAACCCAAGTGTTTAAAGATTTCACCTTTAGCACTTTAGGATTATTCAAGACCATCCACTAAGGAAGTTAAGTCTTCCGAATTGTGTTTCACTTGGTGTGGGAGTCTTCCTAATCTACACCATTTCCTACTCTCATCAATTTAAGATGTATGGTACCATAGTAAGAGTAGCCTTGAGCTTCACTCGTGCTGTCTTTTTCAAGAGCAATGACTTCGTGCTAGAATTTACTTAGTCAAAGCATGCCATGGTCCTTCTTTCAAATTATGAAAATATAGGAACTACTTCCTACATTTTCCTAAAACTAGCATAAAAGTTAGATGCATGGAAAGTGGGGTCCAAGGACCTAAAACAAACCAAGTGTTCAAATTTTCAAACTTTAACACTTTAGGGTGATCAAGTCCACCCATTTAAGGAAGCTAAGTCTTCTGAGTTGCGATCTACTTGGCATTGGGACCTTCCTAATCCATGTCATTTTATTCCAAACATCCTTTCATGATGTGATGGTACCGAGGGAAGAGAAAGTCTTCAACCTTCAACCCGGAAAAAGGATTGGTAGGGCAAATCCAATCCCTTGTGGCCTTCCCATCTTGATCCTTCAACACTGGAGTGATTTCGTTAAGGTTGGTCATGTAAAGACCCATCCTTATCCACCTGGACAAAGTCATCAACATTTGGTCCCACTGCGATGATCGACTCCAAGTAATGTCCTTAAATTGAGCAAATGCACAGCGGAAGACTTAATTCGTAACTGAGAATAAACATGCTTTAAAGTGTCAACCAAAAGGTTGGTGAGTTCATAGGTTTATCATAACAATCATTTCAATATTTTAATAGACGACAAGATTTCATAATCATAAACATAATACACTCGCAAGTGTATGTAAAGCATTCTAAGTGGTTGAGCACTTGGTAACCATACTTAACATTTAATCACGTCGCATATTCCCTTTATTATGAAATCTCACTACACCGTACCAAGTGTAGTCACCGAAACGAAGTACTGTGCAACCGTTGAATACTGGTCGTCCAGTCCGGTTGGGGTTGTCAGGCCCGATAGATCTATCAACAGGATTCGCGTTTACAATACCCATGTAAATAGTAGTTACCAAGCTACAGGGAAATATGCCAGTGGTACAACTCAACGTAGAATGTATTTTAAGTACTTGTGTCTATTTCGTAAATATTTATAAAAGAAGCGCATGTATTCTGAGCCCAAAAATATATATTGCAAAAGCAATTAAAAAGGAAGCAAATGAAACTCACCATACTGTATTTTGTAGTAAAAATACATAGAACGACATTGAACAAAAGTAGGGTTGCCCTCAGATTCACGAACCTATATCATTTATATATATTAACACATATATTTGTAATCGAACAAATTTATTATATCTTTAATTATATATTATGTATATTTAATTTGTATGTATCTTTAATAATGACTAATATTTATATAGTTATATTAATATTTATATATGATTAATATTATATTAAAAATACATCATTTATTATATATGAATATTTATATAAAAATATGTGTATAATATATAATATTATTATAAGTATAATTCTATATACATAATATTTATTTGTTGTAAAAATAATAATAATACTAGTAATAAAAATAATAATAATAGTAATAATGATAATAGTTTTTAAGTAATAATAATACTTATGTTAATAATAATAATAATAATAATAATAATAATAATAATAATAATAATAATAATAATAATAATAATAATAATAATAATAATAATAATAATAATAATAATAATAATAATAATAATCTGTAGAAATAAGAAAGATGCTACCTTAAAGAGTTTTCAAAAAAAAGAGAGCAGAGACCGGGCTCGAACTCGCGACCTCTTGGTTGAACACAAACACTCTAGACCACTGAACCATCTGATTCTTTCTGATTTATATGGTAATTAATTTCTTTTAACTTATTACTCGTCTGGTTTTCATTCTACAACCCAATTAACTAAACCCAATCCATATACATATCTGCATCGAACCCTAGAGATCCAATTAATTCGGTTCTTCATTATCTTAACATCATCTATATCATTATCATAACAATCATCATCATCATTATTTACATGATATCTCATCATCATCCATATTATCATAACATTAACACCATCGTTGTTTTTTTTTTTTTTTATCTTCTGTTTCATCATCATCTTAAACAACGAAACACTTCCATCATTGCCATTATCATCTCATGTTTACATCATTATTATCATCTTTAATAAAAATAATGTATGTGTATGTGTTGGAAACGAATATCACAGGAACCACAACTCATGGGAAATGATTTGGCCCGACAAGCATAAACACAATGGCCCAAATTGCAATTAAAACACAACCCAAGATCAAATTACGGCCCAAGTAGAAGATTGAAAAAAAATATCACGGCCCTAAAAATAAACGCATGTGAACATTTATAAATTGGCAAGTGGTTTGATTAAAAATTTTGTTGTCGGCCATTAAGAATGAGAACAAAAGGCATGTTTTCAATTCGTTATCCTCACTTTAATATGCACAGCCTCTTTTGTTTTGTATTCGGCAGTTAGCAGAGAAAACAAACAAACACATATATAGGTAGCATATAACGAGGGTGGTGTTGCGATACAGTTTACAGCTGCAAAAAGAAAATAACGGCAGTGGTTGTTGGCGTTTTGAAGGTGATGGATGATGGATTTGGTGGTGACCGGTTGTATTGACTGTGGTGTTGGAAGGTGATGCAGAGTGGCGAGGTGATGGTTGATCAGTCGAACCGAAGGTAATAGATGGTTTTGTTTTAATGAAAGTGTGGTGATCATACATGTGTGAATTGTTTAGGGTTTGCTCTCGGTTGATCATAGCGAAAATTAAGCAGACCCATCGAATAGTAGCAGCAAAAATAGCAGTTAAATGGAGATTGTTTGGGTTGTTTTGGTTCGATCTGTAAACAGAAACATAGCAGGAATTGCAGCAGCCTTTTGAACGTTCTAGTGGTTGTTTTGCGGTTATGAAAGGTGGTGATTATTCGATTGTCAAGGGTGGCTGTGGTGGTGTTGTTTGTGAAGGTTCGGTGGAAGTGAGGGTGGTGGTTATCTAAGAGATAGAGGTGGTGATTGTAGACGGTGGTCAGGGGTGGTGTTCAAATGAACCGAAGGGGATGAATGGTTTAGGGTGTTCGTGGTGAGTTTGTGATGGTTGTATTCGGTTTGTAACAGCAACAAGAGATGAATGGTAAGTGATGGTGATTCAACGGAAGAGAGAGTGACTAGGAGGTAGAGAGAGAGTGATGAGGGTGTTCTTAGGTGGTGTAGGTAATGATTGAAGATGTTGGTTTGATCACGGTTAAATAAAAAGAGAAGAGGGATATATGTAGAGAGATATATGTAGAAAGATATAGTGTTCCTCCTATTATTTTCACTTTTATTTAAACAGATGATAACAGCTAATAACATTTATACTTGATACAGATGGAAAAAAATAAAATAAAAAATCGAATGACCTGTTATCCATAATATGAGGTGGTTTCGTGTTTTATGCAGAAAACTGGTTTGCCACTAATTCACGAGCAAAAGAAAAAGAAACGGAAGACAAACAAATAAATACAAAATAGATTATGATATAAATCTCTTATAATAACTGTTTTTACCCATTATATATTTTTAATACTAATAAATAGATATATTAATTAATAATAATAATAATAATATTGTTATTAATAATGATAAAAATAATAGAAGTAATGATAATATTAATCTTATTAAAATAGTTTCAAAATTTTGAGACTCAACCTAATAGACTTTGCTTATCGTGTTGAAATTATACTATCGTATCAAGAGTTTGGTTTAAAATTAGTCAAAATTTTCCGGGTCGTGACAGTACCTACCCGTTAAATAAATTTCGTCCCCGAAATTTGAGTGAGGTTGTCATGGCTGACAATAAAAATGTTTTTATGACGAATTTGAATTGATAAATAGAGTTTTATCATCATTGAGTAATATGGATAAAACAATTCGATTACTTGAAGCGTATGAGTGGAGCTGTCACAAAAGAGTGGAAAGTTTTGTCTTAACTTTTGACGTAGTCATAGTGGATTTCAGGAATTTCGAAAATCTTCTAATCAGAAAGAAAATGTAATCGAACAATTTATTAGCAAACTATCGGAGTTACGAAAGAACAGAAATATCAAGGAAGTATTTCCGTGATATGCTTAGAGATTAAGTAGAATGAAAGAGTTATGTAATATGGCACATGATGACGGTAAGGTCTGTGAATCGTTACGTTCCATTAGAAATTTAGCATGACTTACTGTAATATAATCACGTTGGCCTGACGTCATTATATTATACTAACCCATGCTTCAATTCCCAACATTTTTCTAGGAAATCATTCACAATTCAAACTCTATTGTTACAGAATATAGAAACTAAAACAGTTTCTTTTATGATGTAATATAGATAGCACGAAGAGATAAATAATTTCGGACAAAGATATCAATGAAGGTATCTTGAGAAATATCGAAGATATTTATAACGAAAGATATGATGGCATCTTAGAATTTAAAATATCTAGAATCAAAGGATGTTGCAGAACCTTTCCGCAAGGATTTAGAATAGGTAAGGAGCAAGATATTCGTTGAAGAGTTCATCAGATACAGAATCATCTGGATTCATTAAGTACAGGTTTTAGTTCTGGTGATTTATCCACAGCCTCCTTCATAGTTTTGCATAATCCTCTAATTTTTTTTTATTGAGCGTTCCCAACCTTCCATTCTTTATCATCAACTTTTAGCCATTAAGACCATCTACAACATGCTTCTTCGTCAGCATTTTCAAAGTTAACGGATATGGGTCATCGGTTATTAAACCAAGGTGGTTTCAGGAGAATTGTGTTTTTAAATGATTAAACATTGATGGTAATATGGTGGAATATAAAAGGTTCTCCGGTAATGATGAGGAAAGCCAATCGTATATATCAAAGTTATAATAAGACTTATTCGAATGAAAGGTCGAAGTTGCTCTGCTGGAGCTGTGACAAAATTGGCTAATTTGAAAGGGATTACTAAATTATTTTGGGTAATAATAACACTAAAGGAATTAGCACAGCTACGTGTTAAATATTTACTCAGTTTCAGAGAGTTTTTCAGATGCATAACTCTATGCATAAATCTTTTCTTCCATAGATGAAGTGCGGCTGGTTCATCCTCTCGATCGAGGTGTTTTCAAGAATCATGAAAGATTTGAACATGAATTGGAATCGTCAAGATTCAAATGAGGTTTAAGATGAAATCAAGTGGCAAACTTGAAGAATTGTTTAGTTTCATTTGTTATAATCAATATTTTAATTCATTTTTAATTGTCCAATGTTGATAGTCCCATAATCGATTTATATATATATAATGTTAGAATTATCCCACGACGTATTGTATACGTATTGTCTTTGCATCAACCCAGAGACGTATTGTAGACGTGTTGTCTTAGAATTAACTAAGACGTATTGTATACGTATTGTCATAGGATTTATCAAAACGTATTGTATACTTATTGTGTTAGGATGTACCAAATATTCGAATTAATAAATACGTATCATGACCCGTGTACAACTTATTGTCTCAGAATTAATCCGACGTATTGTGTACATGTGTCCCGATATTTAAAGTGCGTAAAATAAATAGCAGAAATTAAATAACGATAAATAAAATTGCGAGAATGTAAATTGCGAAAATTAAATTGCGATAAATAAAATGTAACCAGTTAGCTAGGAACAGTTAGCGTGGATTCTTAACAATATTTCAATTAGTTAGTTCGTTTGTTTCTAACAAATTTTACTTTATCCGATGTTTTCTTCATTATGCCACTTGTTGGATTCAGATAGGTCAAAATCCAAATATGAAATTGAACGAAAATGCATTCTGTGGTGAACGGATACGTATATCTATGGATACAAGTAGGATAGTGACTAACTGTTGAATCAAAGTCGAAGAATGTACCGTGTAACTGATTAATGTGAAATCTAAATATTCATCGGGTATTACCTACCCGTTAAAATATTATCACCATTAACAGTTCGTACAAAAGAATTTTAATTACAATCTTTATGAAAATATACTTGCATATATATTTTCTTCAGATGTAATCATGGACTTAATGAGTCAATAAGATATTAGACTCATTTGATTTATCATTAGAACTAGAATACATAATCTCTAAAACATTAGAGATTACATAATCGTCATGTAGAACAAAGGTAATTGATATAGATCGATATGTAGAACAAAGATAGTCGGTGTAGAACGATACGTAGAACGAAAATTATGCTCGAGGTACAGAATGAGATGTTGAGGCATGTGATGTTGAAACTTGGGTTGTTGGTGGTATTGTTGGTGCCGGTGATGTTGCTGAAGCTGGTAAGTTTTGCACCATATTCTCCAAAGATACTACTCGAGCGCGAAGCTCGTTGACTTCTTCTATCATTCCGGGATGATTGTCTGTCGGAACGATCGGATGAATAAGGTTTAGAATTATAGATAGAATATAATCATGACAAGATATTCAGGAACTGAAGGTAAAAATGGTGTTTCGAACAGGTTCTCCTGTAAGTGTTTCGGGTTCTTCGCCGAGGGTGCAGGTTGGTGGTTGAAAAGGATCGCGTTCTTCCTGTCTCCATTGGTTAAGTCGACTACAAACCCATCAGATGAATTGGGGATGGATGATTGGTTGATTCATTCTGGTGACGCTGCTTCTGGAGCTGGAGTGAGACTCCATATCGGAATCCGAGGGATTTGAACTAGTGGTGAGTTCCATCTTGTACGGTTAGATAAAGTATTTTCGATAGGAAAAAGATTATAGGATTTAGTTTGGTATGCTTCAATACATAATTTACTTATGTATATACAATACCAAAATCCTACAAGTCACAGAGGAATCTTCGGAAGCTGTCGGACAAAGTTTAATGTAATAGGATATGAATTCGTCTGTACACTGTCTATGCGATAATTGCAATAAGACGTGTCGAGACGGAAAATGATAAGTAGATATTTTTTGACAAATGGTGGTAAGCAAACACTTTTAACATGCAGACCAGGTTCAAGTCTAGACTCATTAACATAACCTAACAACTACTAGGTCGAAGTCCAAACTCATTAATGTATCCTAACAACTCCTAGTTAGACACACTAATGCAAGACCTGGTTCGCTACGACCACCGCTCTGATACCACCTGTAAAGACCCGTCCTTATCCACCTGGATGAAGTCATCAACATTTGGTCCCATTGCGATAATCGACTCCAAGTAATGTCCTTAAATTGAGCAAATGCACAGCGGAAGACTTAATTCGTAGCTGAGAATAAACATGCTTTAAAGTGTCAACCAAAAGGTTGGTGAGTTCATAGATTTATCATAACAATCATTTCAATATTTTAATAGACCACAAGATTTCATAATCATAAACATAATACACTCGCAAGTGTATGTAAAGCATTCTAAGTGGTTGAGCACTTGGTAACCATACTTAACATTTAATCACGTCGCATATTCCCTTTATTATGAAATCTCACTACACCGTACCAAGTGTAGTCACCGAAACGAAGTACTGTGCAACCGTTGAATACTGGTCGTCCAGTCCGGTTGGGGTTGTCAGGCCCGATAGATCTATCAACAGGATTCGCGTTTACAATACCCATGTAAATAGTAGTGACCAAGCTACAGGGAAATATGCCAGTGGTACAACTCAACGTAGAATGTATTTTAAGTACTTGTGTCTATTTCGTAAATATTTATAAAAGCAGCGCATGTATTCTGAGCCCAAAAATATATATTGCAACAGCAATTAAAAAGGGAGCAAATGAAACTCACCATACTGTATTTTGTAGTAAAAATACATAGAACGACATTGAACAAAAGTAGGGTTGCCCTCAGATTCACGAACCTATATCATTTATATATATTAACACATATATTTGTAATGGAACAAATTTATTATATCTTTAATTATATATTATGTATATTTAATTTGTATGTATCTTTAAAAATGACTAATATTTATATAGTTATATTAATATTTATATATGATTAATATTATATTAAAAATACATCATTTATTATATATGAATATTTATATAAAAATATGTGTATAATATATAATATTATTATAAGTATAATTCTATATACATAATATTTATTTGTTGTAAAAATAATAATAATACTAGTAATAAAAATTATAATAATAGTAATAATGATAATAGTTTTTAAGTAATAATAATACTTATGTTAATAATAATAATAATAATAATAATAATAATAATAATAATAATAATAATAATAATAATAATAATAATAATAATAATAATAATAATAATAATAATAATAATAATAATAATAATAATAATAATAATAATAATAATAATAATAAAAATAATAATAATAATAATAATAATAATAATAATAATAATAATAATAATAATAATAATTAATAATAATAATAATAATAATAATAATAATAATAATAATAATAATAATAATAATCTGTAGAAATAAGAAAGATGCTACCTTAAAGAGTTTTCAAAAAAAAAGAGAGCAGAGACCGGGCTCGAACTCGCGACCTCTTGGTTGAACACAAACACTCTAGACCACTGAACCATCTGATTCTTTTTGATTTATATGGTAATTAATTTCTTTTAACTTATTACTCGTCTGGTTTTCATTCTACAACCCAATTAACTAAACCCAATCCATATACATATCTGCATCGAACCCTAGAGATCCAATTAATTCGGTTCTTCATTATCTTAACATCATCTATATCATTATCGTAACAATCATCATCATCATTATTTACGTGATATCTCATCATCATCCATATTATCATTACATTAACACCATCGTTGTTTTTTTTTATCTTCTGTTTCATCATCATCTTAAACAGCGAAACACTTCCATCATTGCCATTATCATCTCACGTTTACATCATTATTATCATCTTTAATAAAAATAATGTATGTGTATGTGTTGGAAACGAATATCACAGGAACCACAACTCATGGGAAATGATTTGGCCCGACAAGCATAAACACAATGGCCCAAATTGCAATTAAAACACGACCCAAGATCAAATTACGGCCCAAGTAGAAGATTGAAAAAAAATATCGCGGCCCTCAAAATAAACGCATGTGAACATTTATAAATTGGCAAGTGGTTTGATTAAAAATTTTGTTGTCGGCCATTAAGAATGAGAACAAAAGGCATGTTTTCAATTCGTTATCCTCACTTTAATATGCACAGCCTCTTTTGTTTTGTATTCGGCAGTTAGCAGAGAAAACAAACAAACACATATATAGGTAGCATATAACGAGGGTGGTGTTGCGATACAGTTTACAGCTGCAAAAAGAAAATAACGGCAGTGGTTGTTGGCGTTTTGAAGGTGATGGATGATGGATTTGGTGGTGACCGGTTGTATTGACTGTGGTGTTGGAAGGTGATGCAGAGTGGCGAGGTGATGGTTGATCAGTCGAACCGAAGGTAATAGATGGTTTTGTTTTAATGAAAGTGTGGTGATCATACATGTGTGAATTGTTTAGGGTTTGCTCTCGGTTGATCATAGCGAAAATTAAGCAGACCCATCGAATAGTAGCAGCAAAAATAGCAGTTAAATGGAGATTGTTTGGGTTGTTTTGGTTCGATCTGTAAACAGAAACATAGCAGGAATTGCAGCAGCCTTTTGAACGTTCTAGTGGTTGTTTTGCGGTTATGAAAGGTGGTGATTATTCAATTGTCAAAGATGGCTGTGGTGGTGTTGTTTGTGAAGGTTCGGTGGAAGTGAGGGTGGTGGTTGTCTAAGAGAGAGAGGTGGTGATTGTAGACGGTGGTCAGGGGTGGTGTTTAAATGAACCGAAGGGGATGAATGGTTTAGGGTGTTCGTGTTGAGTTTGTGATGGTTGTATTCGGTTTGTAACAGCAACAAGAGATGAATGGTAAGTGATGGTGATTCAACGGAAGAGAGAGTGACTAGGAGGTAGAGAGAGAGTGATGAGGGTGTTCTTGGGTGGTGTAGGTAACGATTGAAGATGTTGGTTTGATCACGGTTAAATAGAAGGAGAAGAGGGATATATGTAGAGAGATATATGTAGAAAGATATAGTGTTGCTCCTATTATTTTCACTTTTATTTAAACAGATGATAACAGCTAATAACATTTATACTTGATACAGATGGAAAAAAATAAAATAAAAAATCGAATGACCTGTTATCCATAATATGAGGTGGTTTCTTGTTTTATGCAGAAAACTGGTTTGCTACTAATTCACGAGCAAAAGAAAAAGAAACGGAAGACAAACAAATAAATACAAAATAGATTATGATATAAATCTCTTATAATATCTGTTTTTACCCATTATATATTTTTAATACTAATAAATAGATATATTAATTAATAATAATAAAAATATTGTTATTAATAATGATAAAAATAATAGAAGTAATGATAATATTAATCTTATTAAAATAGTTTCAAAATTTTGAGACTCAACCTAATAGACTTTGCTTATCGTGTTGAAATTATACTATCGTATCAAGAGTTTGGTTTAAAATTAGTCAAAATTTTCCGGGTCGTGACAGGTCACTTGCTCCGTGCCGTTTATTACTACCAAATCGACTGTGGGTGGCACATAAACACTCACCTAAAGAAATTGTATTCCCATCGCCCTCGAATCGGGAGGTAGTTCATCTTAGATGATATACTGGGTTGGAAATTTCCCGTGCGGTTGTCTCAAAACCCGGATGGCTTTCAAAGAACCTAGCCTTAAAAACCTAAACTTCGGAAAACTTGTCTTATGTAAGATCTTTACTTGTTTTCTCGTTCTAAAAATGCAAAAATGTTTTTCAAAGGCCTTGTTTTCCCTAAGGCCACACTTTTTGGATGATCCCACCATATTGAGGTTCTTGATGTTCTAGTGTGAAGCGTTTGGGCAATCCTTGGTTTGATGATGAGGAGACGGATGATCGTGGAAGTTGAGCTTGTTTTGAGCCTTTCTAGGGAGAAAGTTTGTGTTGGATTGTGTATTTAGTTGTGGAGTGCGAAGAAAGTAGTTTAGGCTTGAAATTGGAAATTATTGAGGATGATCTTGGAGGATTGAAGTTTTGTACGTTGTCATTGAACATGAAGACAACTGTAGCTTGGCACACCATATCTTCAGTACCACCCCGTTTAGCAACTTTCGACGATATTTGAAGCCATGTTCTTGATTGTTAGTGAAGTCTTGAAGGAAATGTTTTTGTGTGAAAGTTATGAAGTGGGGAAGATATGAAGTCAAATTTAGGTGAAGTTGTGGTTATTATGAGGTTTAGATTGAAGATTGAAGTGGGGATTGTTCAAAGTTGTTTCCATGAAAGAATGATGAAGATTGGTTGAAGACGAGTCTTTAAATGAAGATGTCGAATTGAAGTCTTGAAAGATGAGTAGAGTTTGTTGGAAGATACTTTACATTATGAAAATGCAAGTTTTTGGAGATCATTTGGGCCCTTGAAGTTGTGCATGATCATTGAGGTAATTCTTTGAGTTTGCCATATGTTTATGATTGGATACGATCTTGTTATTCCATTTTGGGTGTTAAGGCACTATCTCCTTAGCTTGTTGATTTGTGCTTGTTGATTTGAGCTTGCTTGAGGACAAGCAAGACCTAAGTGTGGGGGATTTGATATTGCTTACTTTGTCCATGTTTTTCCTCGCAATATCCTCTTCGTTTCACTCTTTTATGATGATTATTGAGCTTGATAGTTGTATATTTGATCAATTAGATGGTTCAAGGCTGAAAATCATTACTTGGTGTAAAATTGACCAAGTTTTGGCCTAAAAGTGAACCAAAATGGCAAAACAAAGGAAATTGCTGAAAGTCAAAATATGCGGCGCATAAAAAGCCTACATGCGGTGCATGTGTAGTGTAAAAATGGAGCATACGAAGACAGAAGATAAAATGCGGTGCATATCATCAATTTATGTGACGCAGTTACTATTCAACATCAAATGAGGCGCATATCCTTATAATATGAGGCGAGTATGTCGGAGTTTGGGGTTTTTGTTTTGACCCACTATATATAGAAAAGGAGATTAGGTATTGAAGGGAGGTGCAGTTTTTACCTCGATCTTCATCCTAAAAACCCTAATTACTTCATTTAATGGGAACTTAAGGTGAATTTAAGGAAGCAAGCTCAAGATTACTCAAGATTACTGTTAGATCTTCATCAATCTTCATTTGGGTTGTAATTTTCACCTTGTTCTTCATTATTTCCATTGTTAATTAGTTGTAACTTGAAACATGATGCTTATTTATGCTATTTTCTATTTGTTTAGGGTTTGTTTAGACATGATTGGCTAATTCTATTGTGTTTGCTTGTATGTGAAATCCTAAAACATGAGGTTGTTCTAATTATTGAATAAAATTGATGTTTGGATAAAATATTGAGTTCATGTTGTTAAGTTTGACTATAGATCTATTTCTATGATTGTTGTGAACTTGAATTTGATTACATAGATTTTTAGCTTTTCTTATGTGACGACCCGGAAATTTCCGACCAAATTTAAACTTAATCTTTATATGATTTCGATACGATAAGCAAAGTATGTAATGTTGAGTATCGAAAACTTTGGAACAATTTACTGAAATGCAATTGCCCTTTGACTATTTCCGACGATTCACGAACACTTTTGTGTATATATATATATATATATATATGTATGTGTGTGTGTGTATGTGTGTATATTTATATATGAATTTTGTACACAATTAATAATATATGTATGTGTAATATATCTAATGTATATAAATATTAAATATTCAAATGTATTATTATAAGTATTACATAACTAATAAAATGTAATAGTATTATAGTAAATTTAATTATGAGATAGAATGTAATTTTTATATTACTTTAATTATTAATATTGATATCAATATTATTAATAGTATTAACTTAATATATAGTGTATATATACATATGAGATTTGATATGAATAAATTGTTATATCAATATTAATATTAATATTAGAATCAGAATTATTATTAATATTATAGATATGATAATTGATATATATATAAACTGTTACACTATTTTTATTATTAATTATAACTAGTATTATTATAATTAGAATTAAATATATAAAAATAAGATACAAAATAATTAAGTGTAATTTAAAATGAGTTTATAAATAAATGTATATGATTTCTATACATAATTATATACATATTGTAATATATATATAAAAGAGATATAAATATTAACTATTCAGTAAATGCCATTCATATAACATGATCTTACATAAATAATAAATGGTATTACATTAGATTACAAGTTTGAATATAATTAATATATCAAAATTATTAATACTACCATTATAATTATTAATAACAGATTTAATACATGTAATATGCTATATTATTATTATTAGTATTATTATGTTATCATTATCGTTATTGATAAAATTATCATATTTTCAAATTATCAATTTTATTGCTAACAATATTATTATTATTAATTTATTTGTACTTTCGAAATTGATAACAAGTTACATCATATTTTTAATAATATATTATATTTATATATCAACATTCCTAAATCAGATAAAATAAGATTCATTAATTATTATCATTATTATTTGTAGTATTGTTATTAATAGATTAGTTATTAGTATATATAAAAAAATATATAAAAAATATATTTATATATTATACAGATATATATACCACATATTATTAACTCCATATCATTATCATCTTTTTCTTTTCCTCCTTTTTCTCACGGGTTAACACAATTACACTACCAAACAACTCTCAAATAACTTTTGGTATCAATTATTTGTACAATTATAGGTCATACCTGCCATTCGTTGAAATTGAGAGGAAGTCCAAAAATTGATTGAAGATCAAAGCTAATTAGTCTAGTTATTTATTCTTCTTCTTCCTTTCTTTTTTTTTTATTTTTTTATTTCTGTACGTTCCAAATTTTTTCCTCTTAATTCAATTTTGAATCAATTATTCAAATCTAAAAATGCAGAAAGGTTTCAAATCAGATGATGATTCTGTCTACAAAATTACAGGTCTCAATTCGAAATATCAAGGACGAATTCGAGGGTAAAGTTTGGGATTTTAAAAGTCAACTAATGTGTTCATCCAAAAATTCAACGCCATACTGATGTATCTTGTTAAATTGATGATTCCATTAGCTTCTAGGAACGATTTACAAACTATTTCGTGTTTTAATCTAAGTCCAATTCGTCCTTTAAATGGAATTCATAAATTTTTTTTTCCTCAATATAACCGTCGGCAGCAGTAGCTGTAACAATAAATTTTTTTATTTTTTTCTCTCTTCCAAGCAAATCGAAGTCATGTACAGATTGATACCTCCTGTTGAAAAATCTTAATTCAATTCATAAAACATAAGGGTTCTCGTTGTTTGATTGTAGGAGGAGAAGATTGAACACAGAAGGTTATATTAAATATATAGATATAAGTCAAATATATATTCCGAAAAACAATTATGGAGCCATGGTTAGGGAGTGATTTATGTGAACAATGGGTCCTGGGTTCAATCCCGGATCAGGGCGTTTTCTTTTTGAAATGAGATTTTGAGGTAGTTCTTCATTTTAAAATTTCTATTATTATTATTACTTGTAATTATTATGATTATTATTATTAAATGATTATTATGATTAAAAGAATTATTGTTATTATGATTATTATTATTATTATTATTATTATTATTATTATTATTATTATTGTGATTATTATTATTATTATTATTAGTATTTGTATTATTGTTGTTGTTATGATAATTACGATATAAAAGTTATATAAATTATGAAATATTAAAGTAAAAGTAATTATGGTTATATTTAATAAATATGAATATTATAATTATGAATAATATTAGGATAAGATTATAAGTACATAAGATATTATCAGTAGTAGTAAAACAGTATATTCATAGTTATAACTATCAGTATTACTATTATTAAAAGTATCATTATTTTAAATATATTATCTTTATTAAAATTAGTATTAATATTATAAAGCATCATTAATAGAATTATCATTTAAACATTAATATTAGTACTATCATATGATCATATGATTACTGATATTTCTATTAAAACTAGTATAATTATTATTAAAAAAAAATTTAAACTTATTATTAAAAGTATTACATTTATTAAAACTATTATTTTATCTTGTCATATATATTAAAAAATTATTATTTTAAATTATTATTATTACTATCATTTTAATCATTTGTATTATTATCAGAATTTTTACAAATAGATATTTATATTATTAAAATGATATTAGCTAAGTATATAAATTAAGTATAATAAATTTATCTGTATCTGCATCTATATAACATATAATGCAACAAGTATATTATTAATAATAATATATATAAAACTGCTCGATTACGATTGTACGTTTTAATAAATACAAAAATGATATAGGTTCGTGAATCCGAGGCCAACCCTGCATTGCTCAGTTGTTTAATGTCGTTCTATGTATTTTTACTACAAAATACATTAGGTGAGTTTCATTTGCTCCCTTTTTACTCATTACTTTTTTGGGCTGAGAATACATGCAAATGCTTTATTAACTGTTTTTACAATATTTATATTCGTGAGTTTCATTTGCTCCCTTTTACTCTTTACGTTTTTGGGCTGAGAATACATGCAAATGCTTTATTAACTGTTTTACAATATTTATATGTGTGAGTTTCATTTGCTCCCTTTTTACTCATTACATTTTTGGGCTGAGAATACATGCAAATGCTTTATTAACTGTTTTTACAATATTTATATGCGTGAGTTTCATTTGCCTTTTTACCCTTTATATTTTTGGGCTGAGAATACATGCGCAATTTTAATAACTGTTTTACGAAATAGACACAAGTAATCGAAACTACATTATATGGTTGAATGATCGAAATCGAATATGCCCCTTTTACTAAGTCTGGTAATCTAAGAATTAGGGAACAGACACCCTAATTGACACGAATCCTAAAGATAGATCTATCGGGCCCAACAAGCCCCATCCAAAGTATCGGATGCTTTAGTACTTTGAAATTTATATCATGTCCGAAGGAGGATCCCGGAATGATGGGGATATTCTTATATGCATATTGTGAATGTCGGTTACCAGGTGTTCAATCCATATGAATGATATTTTTGTCTCTATGCATGGGACGTATGTTTATGAGAAATGGAAATATGAAATCTTGTGGTCTATTAAAATGATGGAAATGATTATTTATGTTAAACTAATGAACTCACCAACCTTTTGGTTGACACTTTAAAGCATGTTTATTCTCAGGTACGAAAGAAATCTTCCGCTGTGCATTTGCTCATCTTAGAGATATTACTTGGAGTCATTCATGATATATTTCAAAAGACGTTGCATTCGAGTCATTGAGTTCATCAAGATTATTATTAAGTCATTTATAGTAAGATATATCACGAAATGGTATGCATGTTGTCAACTTTCGATGTAATGAAAGATTGTCTTTTCAAAAACGAATGCAATGTTTGTAAAATGTATCATATAGAGGTCAAGTACCTCACGATGTAATCAACTGTTGTGAATCGTTTATGATCGATATGGACTTCGTCCGGATGGATTAGGATGGGTCTTCACAGTTGGTATCAGAGCGGTGGTCTTAGCGAACCATGTCTGCATTAGTGTGTCTAACTGATAAGTCGTTAGGATGCATTAGTGAGTCTGGACTTCGACCGTGTCTGCATGTCAACAGTTTTGCTTATCATTTTGTGTCAAAAAAAAATTACCTACTTATCATTCTTAGAGAATCACTTGCTTATCATTCTTAGTCTAGACACGTTTTACTGCATTGACTGCATGAATAGTGTATAGACAAAATTCATATCTTAGCGTATCTGCTACTTCACATCTTAGCGTATCTGTTACTGTAACTTTGTCTGACAACTTCCGTAGATTCCTCCGTAACTTATGGGATTTTAGTATTATATGTGCAAATGTAAATTATGTATTGCAGGGTACTAATCTACATCCTATAATCTATTTCTTATCGAACATCCTTCATCTGATCGTACAAGATGAATCCTGCAACTAGTTCGAGTCCCTCAGATTCCGATAGCTATTCCGATAGTTATTCCGACAGCTACTCCGACAAAGATGTTCACTTAAGCTTCGAAAACAGCGTCATCGGCATGAATTAACCAATCAGCCATTATCAATTCATCTGATAGGTTCGTAGTCGACTTAATTAATGGAAACGCGCAGAAGGTAATCCCTTCCACCAACCGAATTCACCTCTTGACAATGAACCTGAAGTGTTTACTGGCGAACCTGTTCGAGACACCATTTTCAGTCTCATTTCCAGGGTAACTCGACAAGATTATATTCTATCCACAATTCTGAATCTTATTCATCCACTCGTTCCGACCTACAATCATCCTGGAGTAATAATTCAACGAACCTCGCGCTCGAATAATCAATTCGGAGAATATGGTGCAAAATGTTCCAGCTTCAGCAACATCACCGGCACCAACAGTACCATCAATAACAGCACCAGTACCATCAACAATCCATGTTTCAATATCATCATCTGTACTTTGAGTATGATCTTCATTCTATGTATCGTTCTACCTCATTTATCTTCGTTCGACATGGCGAATATGTAATATCTAAAGTTTTAGAGATTATTTATTCTAGTTCCAATCGAAAAGCAAATGAGTTTAATATCATATTAACTCATTAAATCCATGAATACATCTGAAGAAAATATATATGTATATATGTTTTCATAAAGATTGTAATTAAAAATTCTCTTGTACAAACTGTTAATGGTGAAAATATTTTAACGGGTACGTAATACCCGAGGAATATTTAAATTTCACATTAATAAGTTACATTGTACGTTCTTCGAATCTGTTTCAACAGTCATATACTATCCTACTTACATCCACCGATATACAAATCCGTTCACCACAGAATAACCATATTCATCCAATTTCATATTTGTATTTTGATTTATCAGAATCCAACAAGTGGCATAATGAAGAAAACATTGGACAAAATAAAATTTGTTAGAAACAAACAAATTAACTATGAGAAATTTTGTTAAGAATCCACGCTAACTGTTCCTAGCTAACTGTTAATTCCGTATTACCTTTTATTTATCGCAATTTATTTATCGCATTTTATTTATCGCAATTTTAATTCTCGCAATTTTATTTATCGTCATTTAATTTATGTTATTTACTTTACGCACTTTATTTATCGTCATTTAAATTTCTGTTATTTATTTTTACTCACTTTAAATATCGGGACACGTATACAAGGTTTTGACATATCATATCGACACATCTATATATATTATTTGGAATCACCATAGACACTCTATATGCAGTAATGATCGAGTTCTCTATACAGGGTTGAGGTTGATTCTCAAATAATATATATACTTTGAGTTGTGATCGAGTCTGAGACATGTATACGGGTCACGATATGAATTAATTAATTCGAATATTATATATTAATCTATGTATGAATTATTGAACTGTTAACTGTGAACTATCGACTGTGGACTGCCAACACTGGACAATTAAAATGAATTAAAATACTGATTATAACATATGAAACTAAACAATTCTTCAAGTTTGCCACTTGATTTCATCTTAAACCTCATTTGTATCTTGACAATTCTAATCTGCGTTCAAACCTTTCATGATTCTTAAAAACACCTCAATTGAAAGGATGAACCAACCTCACTTCATCTATGGAAGAAAAGATTGACGCATATAGTTATACACCTGAAAAACTCTCAGAAACTGAATAAACATCTAACACGTATTTGTGCTATCTCCTTTGGTGTTGTTATTACCGAAAATAACTTTACAATCCCTCTTCATAGTAGCCAATTTTGTCACATCTTAGACAAATCGACTTAGAATTTCATTCGAATTAGCCTATTTACTCACAGATCCAACAAGTCAACTTCAACTTTTCACTCGGATTAGCTTACTATAACCCTGATATATAAATTATCCTTCGTCATCATTACCGGAGAATCGTTTATATCTCATTACTTTAGCAAGTAAATTTACCAACAACCCCGTTGATTTTTGACTTTTCGAAAAATCACTACATTCAATAAAACCCCATCATTTACTCATTTACATCTTGTAACGAGAATTACTATACCAATTACCGGGAATTAGCAATCAGTATTTTGAAATCTCGCAGTATTACTGCATCAACAGTTATATACATAACATTTATCCCTTAGAATCATAATCTTCCATCCTAAAATCCTGAAAAGCACTCAGTCTACAAATCAATACTCCAAATTCTGAAAAAGTTGAATACAGCAGCAAAAATTGTACACGATCTTAAACATCAAAGGTATAAAGATAAAAGAATAGTATGTTTTACGAGTTTTCTTTAAAGCGTTAAATGCGGAAAACCCGGATGCAATTTTTCGCTATGGGTTAAGAACTTATTTTGATGCAACATATCCCTACATATGACTTTGTGAGTTAGAAAGAGCTACTGACTTGCAACAAAAAGAAGCATGTTATGCTTACGGGTTAGTGATGTTCGTTTCTCACTAAAGTGAGAAAAAGAACATCGGATCCCACACACTCGGTTCATGAGGTCCATGAACATAGCTGGTGTGTTAGTCAAACCAAACGGCATAACCATAAACTCGTAATGACCATATCGCGTCCTGAAAGCAGTTTTCGAATGAAAGAATTTGGGTACCAAAGTTTGGAGATATGAGAGAAAAGGTACTTAAGGAAGCACATAAAACCAGATATTCAATACATCCCGGAACGAGGAAGATGAACAAAGATCTCAAGAAAAACTTTTGGTGATCGAGTATGAAAGCCGATATTGCTAAATATGTGGGGCAAAGCTCAGAAAAGTTGGAACTGGGAACTGTATTGAACAAACCATGAAGGAGACTCTGAACAAATTACAAGGACTAAACTTGTACATAAAGAATCCAGATGATTCTGTTTTTGATGAAATCTTTAGCGAATACCTTACTCCTTAACCACTCTAAATCACCGTGAATGAAATTTTTCATCACAATTTGATTCCGAAATCCCAAGATATCATTGTATCTTTCATTATTAATATCCTCAATATTTCTGAAGATATCTTCATAAATATTCTCGTCTGATATTAATTACCTCTCCGCGCTAACAGTGTTACATCATATAAGAAACTGTTGGTTTCTATAAAATGTAAACTTTCGAGTTTAAATTATGAATGATTTTGAAGTAGTGTTGGGAACTGATGCATGAGTTAGTATAATATAATGACACTTGATCAACATGATTATATTACAGTAAGTCATGCTGAGTTTCTAATGACACGTGATGATTCACAGACCATAACGTCATCATGTGCCATGTTACACGACTCTTACATTCTACCTCATCTCCAAACATATCAAGAACGTATTTTCGTGATAGTCCTATCTGTCTCTTGAATTCTGGTAATTTGACAAGTCAGATTGTGCTATTACCACTTCTTTCTTAGAACATAAGTATGTTCATTCCGAATTTCATATCTACAAATTCTGGACCATTATTCGCTTGATTTAAAGTCGGGAAGATAAAACAAAAGCATGAAGCTTCAAAATATCAATGGGAGTATAAATCACAGTAAATTGGAGAGAGTATTATCTGTGGATGGAAACGATTACAGAAGGACAGAAGCAGAGGCATCGAAATATAAGAGAAAATATAAAGCCTAATCACAACACGGAGGTTACAAACAGTGGGTATTAATACGAATAATAATATAAAGACACGGTATAATTAAGAATAGTATCATTCCAAGGTTATATTAAAGTGAACGGATTTTCTGGTGGAAGATTGAACAGAATGATGACAGAAATGGTAATTAAGAAAATATCAAGGTTTAGAATTGGATTAAGCATTTTCATATTTATTTTTTTTAAATTTGGGGATTTTATAGAAATGGTGAAAATAAGGGGACGGAAGAGCTTAATTTATAATGGAAATATCAGACATAGTAATCAAGGTGGATCACCATATTTAATTTTAGAGATCTTAATTTTCCTTACTCGCCGAAGAATCAAATCCTTTAGATTTCGAAGATTTTCTTTAATCCCTTGAATCCCGGAATTCAACCCTGACTCTGTCAAAAGTTAAGATGCACCTTAAATTCTAATTTCAACCAGGACTACGTCATTGGTTAATTCAAATCTTCATTTATTCATTTTCACTCTTTCGTGATAGATTCATTCGTACTTTTCGAATAATCGAATTATCTTATCCATATTACTCAATGATGATAAAACTCCAAATATCAGCCTGTATGTGTCATGAAAACATTTTTGTTGTTAGTCATGACCACCTCACTCAAATTTTGGGACGAAATTTCTTTAACGGGTAGGTACTGTGACGACCCGGAAATTTCCGACCAAATTTAAACTTAATCTTTATATGATTTCGATACGATAAGCAAAGTATGTAATGTTGAGTATCGAAAACTTTGGAACAATTTACTGAAATGCAATTGCCTTTTGACTATTTCTGACGATTCACGAACACTTTTGTGTAAATAAATAAATAAATATATATATATATATATATATATATATATATATATATATATATATATATATATATATATATATATATATATATATATATATATATATATATATATATATGTGTGTGTGTGTGTGTGTGTGTGTGTGTATTTATATATGAATTTTGTACACAATTAATAATATATGTATGTGTAATATATCTAATGTATATAAATATTAAATATTCAAATGTATTATTATAAGTATTACATAACTAATAAAATGTAATAGTATTATAGTAAATTTAATTATGAGATAGAATGTAATTTTTATATCACTTTCATTATTAACATTGATATCAATATTATTAATAGTATTAACTTAATATATAGTATATATATATATATATACATATGAGATTTGATATGAATAAATTGTTATATCAATATTAATATTAATATTAGAATCAGAATTATTATTAATATTATAGATATGATAATTGATATATACATAAACTGTTACACTATTTTTATTATTAATTATAACTAGTATTATTATAATTAGAATTAAATATATAAAATAAGATACAAAATAATTAAGTGTAATTTAAAATGAGTTTATAAATAAATGTATATGATTTCTATACATAATTATATACATATTGTAATATATATATATAAAAGAGATATAAATATTAACTATCCAGTAAATGCCATTCATATAACATGATCTTACATAAATAATAAATGGTATTACATTAGATTACAAGTTTGAATATAATTAATATATCAAAATTATTAATACTACCATTATAATTATTAATAACAGATTTGATACATGTAATATGCTATATTATTATTATTAGTATTATTATGTTATCATTATCGTTATTGATAAAATTATCATATTTTCAAATTATCAATTTTATTGCTAACAATATTATTATTATTAATTTATTAGTACTTTCGAAATTGATAACAAGTTGCATCATATTTTTAATAATAGATTATATTTATATATCAACATTCCTAAATCAGATAAAATAAGATTCATTAATTATTATCATTATTATTTGTATTATTGTTATTAATAGATTAGTTATTAGTGTATATAAAAAAAATATAAATAAATATATTTATATATTATACAGATATATATACCATATATTATTAACTCCACATCATTATAATCTTTTTCTTTTCCTCCTTTTTCTCACGGGTTAACACAATTACTGTGATGACCCGGGAATTTCCGATCAAATTTAAACTTAATCTTAATATGATTTCGACACGATAAGCAAAGTCTGTTAAACTGAATCTCAAAATTTTTGAACTGTTTCATGAAATCATTTACCCTTTGACTATTCACGACGATTCACGAACCATCATGTGTAAATAAATATATAAATAAATAAATAAATAAATAAATATATATATTAATTATTATAAATTAAAATATTATATGAGTTAATTAATTATGTAAACAAAATAATATATGATATTATTATTAAAATAAATATATATATAAAAGATTAACTATTATATGTTATATATAAAATAAGATACAAATATGATAATTGATATAGATAAATTGTTATATTATTGATTATTATTAAATTCATTGAAATCATCATTTTTTTTTACATCATCAATACTATTATTATTTTTAAATGTATTATTGGTATTATCTTAGAAATAATATTATTAATAACATAATTAGTATTTTTATTGTTACTAAATTATTTACATTATTTATAATTACAAATATTGATAAATAATAATAGAATTAGTTACATGTTAACATCAACTGTTTTAGATTGATACGAATTTTCTTCAAATTGGATTCATAACAAAATCGGTTGTACAAATCAGTAGCAGTTGAATTCGATTTTATTGTACTTTTATTAATTTTTTATTTATTTGTTTGTCTGATTGAGAAAATTAGAACCATGTTTCCTATCTAATTGATCTTTCAGCTGATACGTAAATCATTCATTCTACTACTAACTTTAGTCATCACCACTAATTTCGTGTATGTTTAATATACGAAGAACTACCATCACCAACATCAAGTTACTATCGTTGATGATTGAATACACCTACTGCTACCCCTTCATGTTTGCAATTGGAAACCTCCATCAACTTGCGAATTTTTTATGCCAGTGATGCAGAACATTCGTTTTCTGCTTCATTCTAATCAAACATCTATCATCCACCAATCTCACCACCTTCCACTACCTAAATCGTTACTCACAAGTACTCTTCCCTATATATATATATATATATATATATATATATATATATATATATATATATATATATATATATATATATATATATATATATATATATATATATATATTACATGTACAACTGCATATAGATACAATTATACACTAAACCACCTTGAAACCCGACTTCACTCAATTAAACCATCACTTTAAGAGATCACTCGGCTAAACTACTTCTTGCATTAATCAATGTGAACAACCATAAAACCATCAACAACCCGTAAATAAACCACCTACATATTATCTGTTTCAATTCGCTACAATGAACAAAACAACCATCAAATAATTATTTTATTTTTCTCTTCAAACTAAAAACCATCACGACCCAAAACCCAACACAACACTTGCTGTTCACGATTGTTTCTGGATCGGTTCCTACTACTTGATTAAACACTTCTGTGTTGATCATCTAAAACCAAACAAAGTCACCACCTTTCCTTTCTTCTTTTTATCTTCATGAACCAGGCTCAAAAATATTGCTATTCTTCTGGCATGTACGAATCGAAATGGGACAAAATGAGAATATGGCGTGATTTTTGGCCAACCTATTTATAGAAATACCTTATGGTGTTCGATTAATAATTCATCTAATGGAGCTAATATTAGCCGACAACTTTAAAGTAAGCATACCACTTATTCTTTTTAATTCACTAGTGGATTACATGGTATATATTAAAGCTTTGTACAAATAGATAAAGTAAGCAGGAGAAATTGGCAAATCATGCATGTCTCGTTGAACCATCCACTATCACGTAATTTTTTGCCAAGTTGATGAGTAGTAGGGACCAACATATGTGACTTTATAGGATGGGAAATAAAGATGATGGTGAATGGCGTAAATAATACAGCAAGTTATTTCCTTTTTTTTTTTGTTGTTTATTGAGATTGAGATTAGGACTAGTATAAGGATTTAGAATCATTAAGGATTACAAGTGGGATTTTAAATAATTTCAAAATGATGGATCCCTTTTTAATATTACGGGCCAGTTTATATAATAATTTTTTTTTCGAACAAACCCCAAGAAACGAAGGAGATGAAGATCGTAATAATGAACATGATACATGCCATACAAATCGTTCATGTTAACTAGGAATGATAGTGATGTATAATCAAATGAGTAGCAATGATGATGTTGTTATGATGTTGATGATGAATCATAATAATGAGTTCGAATGAGGATGTTAAAATAGTTATGACCTTATGTTTTGATAATGATGAATGGTTATGGGTTTGATTTTTGAAGAAGAAGATCACAGATAAAGAGTTAATAGATTAAATTAGGAACAAAATCAGAAAAAGCATAGATAGTGCAATGGTTTGGAGGGTGTTTGTTGAGCAAGAGGTTATGGGTTCGAATCCAGGCTGCTGCATTTCAGTATTTATTTTTTTTCCTGATAACTTCCAGATGGGCCGAGTGATAAATTACTGTTGGGCCGAAATATATGGGCCGAAAGAAGTTGATGAGTTATAAAAACTAGATGGGGTAATAATTTAGAAAAAAGAGTGACAGTGAAATGGTTGGGCATGTTAGGTATAAATGAGAGGTCTTGAGTTCGAGCCTTGCCTGAGGCATTTTCTTTTTAGAAAAATACTTGAAGGTAGTTTTCAACATTATTATTATTGTTGTTGCTGTTATTATTATTATTATTATTATTATTATTATTATTATTATTATTATTATTATTATTATTATTATTATTATTATTATTATTATTATCAAAAATAGTACTATCATTATTAAAACTAATTATTATTATTATTATTAACAATATTTTAGTATTAGTAAAGTCATTATTTTAACAAACCAAAGGTTATTTATATAAAAATATATCAAATACATAGATAATAACTATATAAACATTACAGTACTATTTTAAATAAGTAATATATAATTATTATATACAAAAAGATTTGATTATTATTACATGTTAATTATATGTGTTAATATATATATAAATAATATAGGTTCGTGAATCCGAGGCTAACCCTACACTGTTCAATGTCGTTATATGTATTTTTACTACAAAATACATTAGGTGAGTTCATTTGCTCCCTTTTACTCATTACATTTTTGGCTGAGAATACATGCACTATTTTAATAACTGTTTTACAATATTTATATGTGTGAGTTCATTTGATTCCCTTTTACTCTTTACATTTTTAGGACTGAGAATACAGCGCTGTTTTTATAACTGCTTTATTAAATGCTTTTGAAATATATTTTGAACTGCGAATACATGAACTACTTTTATAAATGTTTGACGAGATAGACACAAGCAAAACATTCCTCGAATGAATTATTATGCAGACAGAAGTTCTGCGGATTATTATTGAATTATGTGGACATGATAATTGCTACCATTGAATTATGTGGACATGATAATTGCCACAATTGAATTATGTGGACATGATAATTGCCACCATTGAATTATGTGGACATGATGATTGCCACCAATTGATGTGAATGTTATGTATCGAGAGAATGATTTTTATACACAGGTTATGTGTATGTTATTTTTGTGCACAAGATATGTGTACGGTTACTATGATTTATGAAAATGGTTTCGTACACGAGAAAGATGTACTGTATTTAAAAGATATAGCATGTACATTACAGGTGGGTATAGGATTCGGGCCCATTTGTACCATGCAGCATTTAAATCTTGTAGTCTATCAAAATGATGAATTTTTACTGTTTATGATAAACTTATGAACTCACCAGCCTTTTGGTTGACACTTTAAAGCATGTTTATTCTCAGGTACGAAAGAAATCTTCCGCTGTGCATTTGCTCATTTTAGAGATATTACTTGGAGTCATTAATGGCATATTTCAAAAGACGTTGAATTCGAGTCGTTGAGTTCATCAAGAATATTATTAAGTCGTTTATAGTTTGGATATATTATGAGATAGTATGCATGCCTGTCAACTATCAATGTAAAAGAAGTTTGTCTTTTAAAAACGAATGCAATGTTTGTAAAATGTATCATATAGAGGTCAAATACCTTGCGATGTAATCAACTGTTGTGAATCATTTATAGTCGGTATGGACTTCGTCTAGATGGATTAGGACGGGTCTCTACCAAACAACTCTCAAATAACTTTTGGTATCAATTATTTGTACAATTATAGGTCATACCTGCCATTCATTGAAATTGAGAGGAAGTCCAAAAATTGATTGAAGATCAAAGCTAATTAGTCTAGTTATTTATTCTTCTTCTTCCTTTCTTTTTTTTTATTTTTTTTTTATTTCTGTACGTTCCAAAATTTTTCCTCTTAATTCAATTTTGAATCAATTATTCAAATCTAAAAATGCAGAAAGGTATCAAATCAGATGATGATTCTGTCTACAAAATTACAGGTCTCAATTCGAAATATCAAGGACGAATTCGAGGGTCAAAGTTTGGGATTTTAAAAGTCAACTAATGTGTTCATCCAAAAATTCAACGCCATACTGATGTCTCTTGTTAAATTGATGATTCCATTAGCTTCTAGGAACGATTTACAAACTATTTCGTGTTTTAATCTAAGTCCAATTCGTCCTTTAAATGGAATTCATAATTTTTTTTTCTTCAATATAACCGTCGGCAGCAGTAGCTGTAACAATAAAAAAATTTTATTTTTTTTCCTCTTCCAAGCAAATCGAAGTCATGTACAGATTGATACCTGCTGTTGAAAAATCTTAATTCAATTCATAAAACATAAGGGTTCGGGTTGTTTGATTGTAAGAGGAGAAGATTGAACACAGAAGGTTATATTAAATATATAGATATAAGTCGAATATATATTCCGAAAAACAATTATGGAGCCATGGTTAGGGAGTGATTTGTGTGAACAATGGGTCCTGGGTTCAATCCCGGATCAGGGCGTTTTCTTTTTGAAATGAGATTTTGAGGTAGTTCTTCATTTTAAAATTTCTATTATTATTATTATTACTTGTAATTATTATGATTATTATTATTAAATGATTATTATGATTAAAAGAATTATTGTTATTATGATTATTATTATTATTATTATTATTATTATTATTATTATTATTATTATTATTATTATTATTATTATTATTATTATTATTATTATTATTATTATTATTATTATTATTATTGTGATTATTATTATTAGTATTAGTATTTGTATTATTGTTGTTGTTATGATAATTACGATATAAAAGTTATATAAATGATGAAATATTAAAGTAAAAGTAATTATGGTTATATTTAATAAATATGAATATTATAATTATGAATAATATTAGGATAAGATTATAAGTACATAAGATATTATCAGTAGTAGTAAAACAGTATATTCATAGTTATAACTATCAGTATTACTATTATTAAAAGTATCATTATTTTAAATCTATTATCTTTATTAAAATTAGTATTAATATTATAAAGCATCATTAATAGAATTATCATTTAAACATTAATATTAGTATTATCATATGATTACTGAAATTTCTATTAAAACTAGTATAATTATTATAAAAAAAAATTTAAACTTATTATTAAAAGTATTACATTTATTAAAACTATTATTTTATCTTGTCATATATATTAAAAAATTATTATTTTAAATTATTATTATTACTATCATTTTAATCATTTGTATTATTATCAGAATTTTTATAAATAGATATTTTTATTATTAAAATGATATTAGCTAAGTATATAAATTAAGTATAATAAATTTATTTGTATCTGCATCTATGTAACATATAATGCAACAAGTATATTATTAATAATAATATATATAAAACTGCTCGATTATGATTATACATTTTAATAAATATAAAAATGATATAGGTTCGTGAATCCGAGGCCAACCCTGCATTGCTCAGTTGTTTAATGTCGTTATATGTATTTTTACTACAAAATACATTAGGTGAGTTTCATTTGCTCCCTTTTTACTCATTACATTTTTGGGCTGAGAATACATGCAAATGCTTTATTAACTGTTTTTACAATATTTATATGCGTGAGTTTCATTTGCTCCCTTTTACTCTTTACGTTTTTGGGCTGAGAATACATGCAAATGCTTTATTAACTGTTTTACAATATTTATATGCGTGAGTTTCATTTGCTCCCTTTTTACTCATTACATTTTTGGGCTGAGAATACCTGCAAATGCTTTATTAACTGTTTTTACAATATTTATATGCGTGAGTTTCATTTGCCTTTTTACCCTTTATATTTTTGGGCTGAGAATACATGCGCAATTTTAATAACTGTTTTACGAAATAGACACAAGTAATCGAAACTACATTATATGGTTGAATGATCGAAATCGAATATGCCCCTTTTACTAAGTATGGTAATCTAAGAATTAGGGAAAAGACACCCTAATTGACGCGAATCCTAAAGATAGATCTATCGGGCCCAACAAGCCCCATTCAAAGTATCGGATGCTTTAGTACTTCGAAATTTATATCATGTCCGAAGGAGGATCCCGGAATGATGGGGATATTCTTATATGCATATTGTGAATGTCGGTTACCAGGTGTTCAATCCATATGAATGATATTTTTGTCTCTATGCATGGGACGTATGTTTATGAGAAATAGAAATATGAAATCTTGTGGTCTATTAAAATGATGGAAATGATTATTTATGTTAAACTAATGAACTCACCAACCTTTTGGTTGACACTTTAAAGCATGTTTATTCTCAGGTACGAAAGAAATCTTCCGCTGTGCATTTGCTCATCTTAGAGATATTACTTGGAGTCATTCATGACATATTTCAAAAGACGTTGCATTCGAGTCATTGAGTTCATCAAGATTATTATTAAGTCAATTATAGTAAGATATATTACGAAATGGTATGCATGTTGTCAACTTTCGATGTAATGAAAGATTGTCTTTTCAAAAACGAATGCAATGTTTGTAAAATGTATCATATAGAGGTCAAGTACCTCGCGATGTAATCAACTGTTGTGAATCATTTATGATCGATATGGACTTTGTCCGGATGGATTAGGACGGGTCTTCACATCTTAGTGATTTGATTTGTGAAACAATTTATGCTTCAACACCTTTGGTGATCTAGACAACCAAACTTGGGGATTTCAAGTGATTGAGCTTTAGGTTTGGGTTGGTTTTCAAATGGTTCTCTTGTCAATTATGGAAGTATTAGTCATTCATAAGTGATTGTGATGATTAAGAGGCTTTATGTATATTTAGTCTCAAGTCAACTCTTAATGATTGCTCAAACTTAACTTAGTCCTTTTGAATGCATTTATCTGAGTTTTATGAGTTTAAATTGGCTAAGGTTTATTGGTGACACTAAACGATTAATAATCCAACATCAAAAGTGAACAAAACATAAAGGACAACTGAGTGTGAAGGGTGGATCATACAAGTGGACAAATCTTAGTTATTTGATATCTTATTTTGCTCTTTGCTTACTATTGAAATTTTAGTTGTTATTCAAAATTACTCAAAACCCCCAATCAAAACTTAGGACAAATGTTACTTTTCGAACATTCGATTAAGCATACTCTCTTGAGAATGAACTTTGTGTGAATACTTGCTGATATGATGACCGAGTCAATGGTTCTTGTACTTGTTTGTCTATTTGGTTAAGTCGTAGTGCATTGTTATAATTAAGAGGTATTGACAAATGAACACATCATTCACTTATATATTATTCATAGACAAATATTACATAAGACCCAACTCCAACTCTTGCTCTAAAAAGTATAGACCGCTTTTTGGGAGCTTACAAGACTCACACTAATTTATACTAAACTAGCCTAAGCTTGCAGAATTGTGTTGTGAGAGAGAAAGAGGGGTGAAAACTCGGAACGGGAAGGAGCTCTGAGTTTTCTGAATGAATGAAATGAATGTATGAAGCCTCCTTTTATAGGCAAGCTGGGTCATCAGTTGTGATACTGGGTCGCCAGTTGTTTAACCCGGTCGCAAGTTATTAACCACGAGTCACTAGTTTTAAGCTTCGAGTCGCCAGTTAGCAAACCCGGGTCACCAGTTGCTAACCTGAGTCACCAGTTTTGTGATTTGGGTCACCAGTTGTGAGCTCTGGGTCGCCAGTTTTGATTCATGAGTACAAGTTGAAATTTCTGAGTCGCCAATTGAAAATCCCGAGTCGCCGGTTACAATTCTTGAGTCGCCAGATATCATAACTGGGTCGACAGTTGTGGTAACTGGGTAGCCAATTACATAAACTGGGTCGCCAGTTGGTCTAACTGGTTGGTTAGTTGTGCCTTTGCACTCCGTTTTTGTCATATACGAATTCCTGATAGTACATCATTTAAGCACCGATATACGTGTTGGCTTGAAATTCAGCAGACGCACTTTCTTGGGGTTCCTTATACTCATATTAGTCACAAACAATCCCTTGAATCACTTCTGGATGTTCCTTGCGGTTGTAATATGAAGTATTGCGTCATTAGGGTTTTGTGTATGTTTTTATTGTGTGCAAGTCTTGAAACCTCTTGATCTTTGTATATGAATCAGATGAGCTTCTAGGTTCTTGATAGATCTTAATATACATGTCTTGAACAAGTGTTGGCATCTCTGGTTAGTGATCTTAATCTCTTGTGATGGTCTTCTAGGTTGGTTCTTTGAAATTAGGGTTAGAAAACCGTAATTTTGCTCTTTCTACAGCTTTTCCGCAAAGAAAATCCTGTTTAGCAAAACTTATCCGATTTGGTGCATTTAATGAACTATTTTACTTGAATACATGTAGAATATGAGTAGATATAGTTAGTAAATACATGACTTTTTATGCGATATCAAGTATCCCATACTTAGACTTTGCTTTTTTTTTTTTTTTTGACAGCGATTGGCATCACCCGAGGGGAACTAAACCACCCGTTGCGATCATCTCCCATTTCGACTATGCCAATGCAGCGATAATAACCCCGCCCCCATCGATAACCGGGAGGAAACCTTGAAACCAATCCAAGGGCACGGCCAAGTAAAACCCCCTCCATTTTACCCCCCAAACGATATGGGAAAGGTGACATGTGAAATGTCCCGTTCTTATTGATTAAAAACGTTCTATATTAATTGATTTCATTGCAAGGTTTTGACCTCTATATGAGATGTTTTTCAAAGACTGCATTCATTTTTAAAACAAACCATAACCTTTATTTCATTAATAAAGGTTTAAAAAGCTTTACGTAGATTATCAAATAATGATAATCTAAAATATCCTGTTTACACACGACCGTTACATAATGGTTTACAATACAAATATGTTACATCGAAATCAGTTTCTTGAATGCAGTTTTTACACAATATCATACAAACATGGACTCCAAATCTTGTCCTTATTTTAGTATGCAACAGCGGAAGCTCTTAGTATTCACCTGAGAATAAACATGCTTTAAACGTCAACAAAAATGTTGGTGAGTTATAGGTTTAACCTATATATATCAAATCGTTACAATAGACCACAAGATTTCATATTTCAATACACATCCCATACATAGAGATAAAAATCATTCATATGGTGAACACCTGGTAACCCACATTAACAAGATGCATATATAAGAATATCCCCATCATTCCGGGACACCCTTCGGATATGATATAAATTTTGAAGTACTAAAGCATCCGGTACTTTGGATGGGGTTTGTTAGGTCCAATAGTTCTATCTTTAGGATTCGCGTCAATTAGGGTGTCTGTTCCCTAATTCTTAGATTACCAGACTTAATAAAAAGGGGTATATTCGATTTCGATAGTTCAACCATAGAATGTAGTTTCACGTACTTGTGTCTATTTTGTAAATCATTTATAAAACCTGCATGTATTCTCATCCCAAAAATATTAGATTTTAAAAGTGGGACTATAACTCACTTTCACAGATTTTTACTTCGTCGGGAAGTAAGACTTGGCCACTGGTTGATTCACGAACCTATAACAATATATACATATATATCAAAGTATGTTTAAAATATATTTACAACACTTTTAATATATTTTGATGTTTTAAGTTTATTAACTCAGCTGTCTTCGTTAGTAACCTACAACTGGTTGTCCACAGTTAGATGTACAGAAATAAATCGATAAATATTATCTTGAATCAATCCACGACCCAGTGTATACGTATCTCAGTATTGATCACAACTCAAACTATATATATTTTGGAATCAACCTCAACCCTGTATAGCTAACTCCAACATTCACATATAGAGTGTCTATGGTTGTTCCGGAATATATATAGATGTGTCGACATGATAGGTCGAAACATTGTATACGTGTCTATGGTATCTCAAGATTACATAATATACAATACAAGTTGATTAATTTATGGTTGGAATAGATTTGTTACCAATTTTCACGTAGCTAAAATGAGAAAAATTATCCAATCTTGTTTTACCCATAACTTCTTCATTTTAAATCCGTTTTGAGTGAATCAAATTGCTATGGTTTCATATTGAACTCTATTTTATGAATCCAAATATAAAAAGTATAGGGTTATAGTCGAAAAAATAAGTTACAAGTCATTTTTGTAAAGGTAGTCATTTCAGTCGAAAGAACGACGTCTAGATGACCATTTTAGAAAACATACTTCCACTTTGAGTTTAACCATAATTTTTGGATATAGTTTCATGTTCATAATAAAAATAATTTTCCCAGAATAACAACTTTTAAATCAAAGTTTATCATAGTTTTTAATTAACTAACCCAAAACAGCCCGCGGTGTTACTACGACGGCGTAAATCCGGTTTTACGGTGTTTTTCGTGTTTCCAGGTTTTAAATCATTAAGTTAACATATCATATAGATATAGAACATGTGTTTAGTTGATTTTAAAATTCAAGTTAGAAGGATTAACTTTTATTTGCGAACAAGTTTAGAATTAACTAAACTATGTTCTAGTGATTACAAGTTTAAACCTTTGAATAAGATAGCTTTATATGTATGAATAGAATGATGTTATTAACATCATTACTACCTCAAGTTCCTTGGATAAACCTACTGGAAATGAGAAAAATAGATCTAGCTTCAAAGGATCCTTGATGGCTTGAAAGTTCTTGAAGCAGAATCATGACACGGAAACAATTTCAAGTAAGATTTCCACTCGAAATAAGATTGTTATAGTTATAGAAATTAAATTAAAGTTTGAATATGATTATTACCTTGTATTAGAAAGATAACCTACTATAAGTAACAAAGGTTTCTTGATCTTGGATGATTACTTGGAATGGATTTAGAAAACTTGGAAGTAAACTTGCAATCTTGGAAGTATTCTTGATTTTATGAAACTAGAACTTTTGGAATTTATGAAGAACACTTAGAACTTGAAGATAGAACTTGAGAGAGATCAATTAGATGAATAAAATTGAAGAATGAAAGTGTTTGTAGGTGTTTTTGGTCGTTGGTGTATGGATTAGATATAAAGGATATGTAATTTTATTTTCATGTAAATAAGTCATGAATGATTACTCATATTTTTGTAATTTTATGAGATATTTTATGCTAGTTGCCAAATTATGGTTCCCACATGTGTTAGGTGACTCACATGGGCTGCTAAGAGCTGATCATTGGAGTGTATATACCAATAGTACATACATCTAAAAGCTGTGTATTGTACGAGTACGAATACGGGTGCATACGAGTAGAATTGTTGATGAAATTGAACGAGGATGTAATTGTAAGCATTTTTGTTAAGTAGAAGTATTTTGATAAGTGTCTTGAAGTCTTTCAAAAGTGTATGAATACATATTAAAACACTACATGTATATACATTTTAACTGAGTCGTTAAGTCATCGTTAGTCGTTACATGTAAACGTTGTTTTGAAACCTTTAGGTTAACGATCTTGTTGAATGTTGTTAACCCATTGTTTATTATAAAAAATGAGATGTTAAATTGTTATATTATCATGATATTATGATATATAATATATCTTAGTATGATATATATACAGTTAAATGTCGTTACAACGATAATCGTTACATATATGTCTCGTTTCGAAATCATTAAGTTAGTAGTCTTATTTTTACATATGTATTTCATTGTTAATACACTCAATAATATATTTACTTATCATTTAACATAATTAACCAAGTGTATCAATATCTTAATATGATTCATATGTACCTAGTAAGACGTTGTTATAACGATAATCGTTATATATATCGTTTTCGAGTTTCTTAAATTAATAGTCTCATTTTTATGTATATAACTCATTGTTAAAATACCTAATGAGATACATACTTATAATAAAATCATGTTAACTATATATAAAACCATATATATGTCATCGTATAGTTTTTACAAGTTTTAATGTTCGTGAATCACCGGTCAACTTGGGTGGTCAATTGTCTATATGAAACCTATTTTAATTAATCAAGTCTTAACAAGTTTGATTGCTTAAGATGTTGGAAACACTTAATTATGTAAATAACAATTTCATTTAATATATATATAAACATGGAAAAGTTCGGGTCACTACAACATGGGTGGATACTTCATGGCATGGATGAAATTGTATTTTTAATATGTAGCCAACGGGGGTCGCACTCCTGACCTCCCCTAAGGATGTCTTTCCAATTCACACTTAGACTTTGTTTGTCCTAAAGAAAAACCGTCTATAATACTTTTAAGTATAAAAAAAAACTTAGAAGTTTGTTACGTTCATTTTTATGTTTTATAAAATAAATAACATGATTTTCCAGTTTTTAAAATTAGAGATGACATTTCCTAGGATGTCTTTCCAATTCTCGCAAGCGTAGAATATACATGACTAAGCTAATCTCACCAGTGTTCACGCATCACACTAGTGTTTATGGTAAACTATTCTAGTATTTGGGGTGCGCTCGGTTAGCCAGTAATGTCTGCATTTATAGTCATATGCTTGATCGATAATCGAATCTTCACCACCTAAGTAGGTACAATGTCTAAATATCAATAGTAATTAGGAAAAGAGGTGAGGGGTGGTAGGTTTTGTGAAGGTTATGGAGCTTTGAATATTTGTGTTTTCAAAGTTATATATTCTGTTTTCAGTGATGGAAACAAAATGGTTTTAGGTAGAACTTTAATGTTCGTAAAGCTCTAGGGTTCTAATCTCTTATTCGTTCTTCTTGCTTCGTTATTTGATTAAACTAGTTGCTCACTATATATATATATATATATATATATATATATATATATATATATATATATATATATATATATATATATATATATATATATATATATATATATATATATATGTATATATATATATATATATATGTATATATATATATATATATATGTATATATATATATATATATATATGTATATATATATACATATATATATATATACATATATATATATACATATATATATATATACATATATATATATATATATATATACATATATATATATATATACATATATATATATATACATATATATATATACATATATATATACATATATATATATACATATATATATACATATATATATATATATATATACATATATATATATATATATATATATATATATATATATATATATATATATATATATATATATATATATATGTATGTGTGTGTGTGTGATCACTTTACTTTAAGATAGTAACTTCTTTGATCCATGTAACGAACTTCGATCAACCGATCTCAGACTTGGAAGGTCTTAGGTGGTTAGGTGATCTAGCACCCTATAAATTCTAGGTTCGAATCTCAGAGACTACATCTTTAAGTTTAGATTACATATTTTTACGAGATAGCTTTAACATTTTATAATAGAGGGTGAATTCAAACAAAACTCCTTTTTTAGATGTTTTATATAATTTCGATATTTCACAAATTCTTCGTGAATGGAGAAATTAAGTTTGGGTGAAGAAATGGTGATGGAATTTGAGGTGTGCAGGTTTAGGAAGGTGTTTTTCTTTTCCTGATAATTTTTCAAAGTTTAGATAAACTACCTAAATCACTAAGTAATTTCTTATAATGTGGTCTCAAAACGTATATCAGGAGAAATTCTAATTCAAAATACAGACATCCGCATACAAACTTTTTGGGGTGAAGCATTATAGATGTTATACTTTTGGTCTGATAAAGCGTGGCTTTTTAAAGATTGGTTGTATATACCTAGTCATGCGATGCTTCGAAAATTCATTCCAGCAGTATAAATATTCCTAACGTGTTATAATTTTAAGCCGCATAAAGATGAAAACAACAATTTAGTAAGAAATTATTTAAGAAAAAGTATTTTTCGACACCGTTAATTTTAAAATTAACCCAAAAATTTTAAAAATTTCTATTTACTTGAGGATAATTGCAGAAGACTAAAGTATAATATATCGATATCCTACACTTAAAAGAACATTGTCCCTAATGTTCATGTTGTTTTCCTAGCAATCGTTTTAATAACGCTTTTGAATACTTTGTTCTTTAAGATTTTTATTATATATATTTCATAAAGTATTCTGTGGCAGTCATTGAGACACATCTCTGAGGCAGTCATTAAGACACATCCTTCAAGGTTATATAGAAATGATTGTTAGGAATCCCACACTTGTTTTTCAAATAAGTTTTTCGACACGTGTTGGTTTTAAATGTTTTAATGATATAATGGGTTTTATCCCACACTTAGTGTTTAGCTCAGATACGGAATATATATATATATATATATATATATATATATATATATATATATATATATATATATATATATATATATATATATATATATATATCTTAAGATAGAGAAGAGTGAGTACTTCCCTACGAAAAATTCTGTTGAAGACTTCCTCTGATGATTTGGCTTAGATTCTTTGCGACTTCTCAGATTGTTGACGTCATTTGTTCATTTTGTCCATTTCTTCATCTCTTGTGATTTAGTCTCTTGAGTGTGAACACTTCGGAAGATTTTTCCTCTTTTTGTATCTTCCGAGTGTGAATGATAGACCGAGACTAATTCACTTATTCAAATTTAAAAACTAAAACATAAACTAAAAACATTAGTAAATAAAAAGCTCGGGTTGCCTCCCGAGAAGCGCTAGGTTTAATGTCGTTTTCCCGACTTATATATCCTAGAAAGCCAGTAAAAGGCGTGGGTTACCTCCCGAGAAGCGCTTTATTTAACATCGATAGCTCGACTCACCCATTCCACTTATTCAAAAAAGTGTTGGTTCCTGTATCTCCCTGTATTCCCTCTTAGATTAGTATGATTCCTATTTCTAGGATATATTATATTAAAGTGTCACCTTAGTTTTGCTAGGAAATTTGGGATTTCGGATAATGGTCTTTCAAAACAGTTATATGAAATGTCCCGTTAATATTGATTATAAACGTTCCATATTAATTGATTTCGTCGCGAGGTTTTGACCTCTATATGAGACGTTTTTCAAAGACTGCATTCATTTTTAAAACAATCATAACCTTTATTTTATCGATAAAGGTTTAAAAAGCATTACGTAGATTATCAAATAATGATAATCTAAAATATACTGTTTACACACGACCATTACATAATGGTTTACAATAAGAACATATTACATCAAAAATAAGTTTCTTGAATGCAGTTTTTACATAATATCATACAAGCATGGACTCCAAATCTTGTCCTTATTTTAGTATGCAACAGCGGAAGCTCTTAATAATCACCTGAAAATAAACATGCTTAAAACGTCAACAAAAATGTTGGTTAGTTATAGGTTTATCCTATATATTATCAAATCATAATAATAGACCACAAGATTTCATATTTTAATATACATCTCATACATAGAGATAAAATTCATTCATAGGGTGAACACTTGGTAACCGACATTAACAAGATGCATATAAGAATATCCCCTATCATTCTGGGAAATACTTCGGACATGATAAAAACGAATTCGAAGTACTAAAGCATCCGGTACTTTGGATGGAGTTCGTTAGGCCCAATAGATCTATCTTTAGGATTCGCGTCAATTAGTAGATCGGTTTACTAATTCTTAGGTTACCAAGCAAAAGGGGCATATTCAGCTTCGATCATTCACCCATATAATGTAGTTTCAATTACTTGTGTCTATTTCGTAAAATATTTATAAAACTGCATGTATTCTCATCCCAAAATATTAGATTTTAAAAGTGGGACTATAACTCACTTTCACAGATTTTTACTTCGTCGGAAGTAAGACTTGGCCACTGGTCGATTCACAAACCTATAACAAATATGTACATATATATCAAAGTATGTTCAAAATATATTTACAATACTTTTAATACATTTTGATGTTTTAAGTTTATTAAGTCAGTTGTCCTCGTTAGTAACCTACAACTAGTTGTCCAAAGTTAGATGTACAGAAAAAATTGATATATATTATCTTGAATCACTCCACGACCCAGTGTATACACGTCTCAGGCTAGATCACAACTCAAAGTATATATATTTTTGGAATTAACCTCAACCCTGTATAGCTAACTCCCACATTACTTCATATAGAGTGTCTATGGTTGTTCCAAATAATATATACACATGGGTCGATATGATATGTCAAAATATTTGCATACGTGTCTATGGTATCCCAAGATTACATAATATATTAGAATACGTGTATAATACCATATAAGTTAGCTAGAATATGATTAATATAGATTTGTTACCAATTCTCATGTAGCTACAACAAGAAAAAATATCCAATCTTGTTTTACCCATAACTTATTCGTTTTAAATCCGTTTTGAGGGAATCAAATTGCTATAGTTTTATATTGAACTCTATTTTATGAATCTAGACAGAAAAAGTATAAGTTTATAGTCAGAAATATAAGTTACAAGTCGTTTTTGTAAAGGTAGTCATTTCAGTCGAAAGAACGACGTCTAGATGACCATTTTGGAAAACATACTTCCACTTTGAGTTTAACCATAATTTTTGGATATAGTTTCATGTTCATAAGAAAAATCATTTTCCCAGAGTAACAACTTTTAAATCAAAGTTTATCATAGTTTTTAATTAACTAACCCAAAACAGCCCGCGGTGTTACTACAACGGCGTAAATCCGGTTTTACGGTGTTTTTTGTGTTTTCAGGTTTAAAATCATTAAGTTAGTATATCATATAGATATAGAACATGTGTTAAGTTGATTTTAAAATTCAAGTGAGAAGGATTAACTTTTGTTTACGAACAAGTTTAGAATTAACTAAACTATGTTCTAGTGATTACATGTTCAAATCTTTGAATAAGATAGTTTTATATGTATGAATCGAATCATGTTATGAACATCATTACTACCTCAAGTTTAGTAGGTAAACCTACTAGAAGTGACAAGAAATGATATAGCTTCAAAGGATCTTGGATGGCTTGAAAGTTCTTGAAGTAGAATCATGACACGAAAACAAGTTCAATATGAGTCTCGAAATAAGATTGTTATAGTTATAGAAATTGAATCAAAGTTTGAATATGAGTATTACCTTGTATTAGAAAGATATCCTACTATAAATAAGAAAGATTTCTTGAGGTTGGATGATCACTCTACAAGATTGGAAGTAAGCTAGCAAACTTGGAAGTATTCTTGATTTTATGAAACTAGAACTTGTAGAATTTATGAAGAACACTTAGAACTTGAAGATAGAACTTGAGAGAGATCAATTAGATCAAGAAAATTGAAGAATGAAAGTGTTTGTAGGTGTTTTTGGTCGTTGGTATATGGATTAGATATAAAGGATGTGTAATTTTGTTTACATGTAAATAAGTCATGAATGATTACTCATATTTTTGTAATTTTATGAGATATTTCACGCTAGTTGCCAAATGATGGTTCCCACATGTGTTAGGTGACTCACATGGACTGCTAAGAGCTGATCATTGGAGTGTATATACCAATAGTACATACATCTAAAAGCTGTGTAATGTACGAGTACGAATACGAATACGGGTGTATACGAGTAGAATTGTTGATGAAACTGAACGAGGATGTAATTGTAAGCATTTTTGTTAAGTAGAAGTATTTTGATAAGTGTCTTGAAGTCTTTCAAAAGTTTATGAATACATATTAAAACACTACATGTATATACATTTTAACTGAGTCGTTAAGTCATCGCTAGTCGTTACATGTAAATGTTGATTTGAAACCTTTAAGTTAACGATCTTGTTAAATGTTGTTAACCCATTGTTTATTAAATCAAATGAGATGTTAAATTATTACATTATCATGATATCATGATGTATTAATATATCTTAATATGATATATATATATATATATATATATATATATATATATATATATATATATATATATATATATATATATATATATATATATATATATATATATTAAATGCCGTTACAACGATAATCGTTACATATATGTCTCGTTTCAAAATCATTAAGTTAGTAGTCTTGTTTTTACATATGTAGTTCATTGTTAATATACTTAATGATATGTTTACTTATCATAATATCATGTTTTTACATATGTAGTTCATTGTTAATATCCATATATATGTCATCATATAGTTTTTACAAGTTTTAACGTTCGTGAATCACCGGTAAACTTGGATGGTCAAATGTCTATATGAAACCTATTTCAATTAATCAAGTCTTAACAAGTTTGATTGCTTAACATGTTGGAAACACTTAATCATGTAAATAACAATTTCATTTAATATATATAAACATGGAAAAGTTCGGGTCACTACAGTACCTATCCGTTAAATAAATTTCGTCCTGAAATTTTAAGAAGTTGGAGGTGTTGACGTATCTTCTGGAAATAAGTGCGGGTATTTCTTCTTCATCTGATCTTCTCGTTCCCAGGTGAACTCGGGTCCTCTACGAGCATTCCATCGAACCTTAACAATTGGTATCTTGTTTTGTTTAAGTCTTTTAACCTCACGATCCATTATTTCGACGGGTTCTTTGATGAATTGAAGTTTTTCGTTGATTTGGATTTCGTCTAACGGAATAGTGAGATCTTTTTTAGCAAAACATTTCTTCAAATTCGAGACGTGGAAAGTGTTATGTACAGCCGCGAGTTGTTGAGGTAACTCAAGTCGGTAAGCTAATGGTCCGACACGATCAATAATCTTGAATGGTCCAATATACCTTGGATTTAATTTACCTCGTTTACCAAATCGAACAATGCCTTTCCAAGGTGCAACCTTAAGCATGACCATCTCTCCAATTTCAAATTCTATATCTTTTCTTTTAATGTCGCCGTAGCTCTTTTGTTGACTTTGGGCGGTTTTCAACCGTTGTTGAATTTGGATGATCTTCTCGGTAGTTTCTTGTATTATCTCCGGACCCGTAATCTGTCTATCCCCCGCTTCACTCCAACAAATTGGAGACCTGCACTTTCTACCATAAAGTGCTTCAAATGGCACCATCTCAATGCTTGATTGGTAGCTGTTGTTGTAGAAAAATTCTGCTAACGGTAGATGTTGATCCCAACTGTTTCCGAAATCAATAACACATGCTCGTAGCATGTCTTCAAGTGTTTGTATCGTCCTTTCGCTCTGCCCATCAATTTGTGGATGATAGGCAGTACTCATGTCCAGACGATTTCCTAATGCTTGATGTAATGTCTGCCAGAATCTTGAAATAAATCTGCCATCTCTATCAGAGATAATAGAGATTGGTATTCCATGTCTGGAGACGACTTCCTTCAAATACAGTCGTGCTAATTTCTCCATCTTGTCATCTTCTCTTATTGGCAGAAAGTGTGCTGATTTGGTGAGACGATCAACTATTACCCAAATAGTATCAAAACCACTTGCAGTCCTTGGTAATTTAGTGATGAAATTCATGGTAATGTTTTCTCATTTTTATTCCAGGATTTCGGGTTGTTGAAGTAGACCTGATGGTTTCTGATGCTCAGCTTTGACCTTAGAACACGTCAAACATTCTCCTACGTATTTAGCAACATCGGCTTTCATACCCGGCCACCAAAAATGTTTCTTGAGATCCTTGTACATCTTCCCCGTTCCAGGATGTATTGAGTATCTGGTTTTATGAGCTTCTCTAAGTACCATTTCTCTCATATCTCCAAATTTTGGTACCCAAATCCTTTCAGCCCTATACCGGGTTTCGTCTTCTCGAATATTAAGATGCTTCTCCGATCCTTTGGGTATTTCATCCTTTAAATTTTCCTCTTTTAAAACTCTTTGTTGCGCCTCCTTTATTTGAGTAGTAAGGTTATTGTGAATCATTATATTCATAGATTTTACTCGAATGGGTTCTCTATCCTTCCTGCTCAAGGCGTCGGCTACCACATTTGCCTTCCCCGGGTGGTAACGAATCTCAAAGTCGTAATCATTCAACAATTCAATCCACCTACGCTGCCTCATATTCAGTTGTTTCTAATTAAATATGTGTTGAAGACTTTTGTGGTCGGTATATATAATACTTTTGACCCCATATAAGTAGTGCCTCCAAGTCTTTAATACAAAAACAACCGCGCCTAATTCCAAATCATGCGTCGTATAATTTTGTTCGTGAATCTTCAATTGTCTAGACGCATAAGCAATTACTTTCGTTTGTTGCATTAATACACAACCGAGACCTTGCTTTGAGGAGTCACAATATATCACAAAATCATCATTCCCTTTAGGTAATGACAATATAGGTGCCGTAGTTAACTTTTTCTTCAATAACTGAAACGCTTTCTCTTGTTCATCCTTCCATTCAAATTTCTTCCCTTTATGCGTTAATGCAGTCAAGGGTTTTGCTATTCTGGAAAAGTCTTGGATGAACCTTCTGTAGTAACCAGCTAGTCCTAAAAACTGGCGTATGTGTTTCAGAGTTTTCGGGGTTTCCCACTTTTCAACGGTTTCGATCTTTGCTGGATCCACCTGAATACCTTCTTTGTTCACTATGTAACCTAGGAATTGAACTTCTTCCAACCAAAATGCACACTTTGAAAACTTAGCGTAGTTTTTCTTTTCTCAGTAACTCTAGCACTTTTCTCAAATGTTCTTCGTGCTCTTGATCATTCTTCGAGTAAATAAGTATGTCATCGATGAAAACAATGACAAACTTATCAAGATATGGCCCACACACTCGGTTCATGAGGTCCATGAACATAGCTGGTGTGTTAGTCAATCCAAACGGCATAACCATAAACTCGTAATGACCGTAACGCGTCCTAAAAGCAGTCTTTGGAATATCATCCTCCTTCACCCGTATTTGATGATATCCAGAACGTAAATCGATCTTCGAATAAATAGACGAGCCTTGTAGTTGATCAAATAAGTCGTCGATTCTCGGTAGTGGGTAGCGATTCTTGATGGTAAGTTTGTTCAACTCTCGGTAGTCGATACACAACCTGAATGTACCATCTTTCTTCTTGACAAACAAAATAGGAGCTCCCCACGGTGATGTGCTTGGTCGAATGAAACTACGCTCTAAAAGTTCTTGTAATTGGCTCTGAAGTTCCTTCATTTCGCTAGGTGCGAGTCTGTATGGAGCACGAGCTATTGGTGCAGCTCCCGGTACAAGGTCTATTCGAAATTCAACGGATCGGTGTGGAGGTAGTCCCGGTAATTCTTTCAGAAATACATCGGGAAATTCTTTTACGACGGGAATATCATTGATGTTCTTTTCTTTGGAATTGACTTTCTCGACGTGTGCTAGCACAGCATAGCAACCTTTCCTTATTAGTTTTTGTGCCTTCAGGTTACTAATAAGATTTAACTTTGCGTTGCTCTTTTATCCGTACACCATTAAGAGTTTTCCTTTTTCTTGTATAATGCGAATTGCATTTTTGTAACAAACGATCTCTGCTTTCACTTCTTTCAACCAGTCCATACCGATTATCACATCAAAACTCCCTAACTCTACTGGTATCAAGTCAATCTTAAATGTTTTGCTAACCAGTTTAATTTCTCGATTCCAACATATATTATCTGCTGAAATTAATTTACCATTTGCTAATTCGAGTAAAAATTTACTATCCAAAGGCTTCAATGGGCAACTTAATTTAGCACAAAATTCTCTACTCATATAGCTTCTATCCGCACCCGAATCAAATAAAACATAAGCAGATTTATCGTCAATAAGAAATGTACCCGTAACAAGCTCCGGGTCTTCCTGTGCTTCTGCCGCATTAATATTGAAAACTCTTCCCCGGCCCTGCCCATTAGTATTCCCCTGATTCGGGCAATTTCTAATAATGTGGCCCGGTTTTCCACATTTATAACAAACAGCGTTGGTATTACTTGCTCCGACACTATTCGTTTCGGCATTACTTGTTCCGGCATTATTTGCTCCCTTAGTTCTGTTAAACTTTGGTCCGTAGACCTCATACTTTGTCGCGCTATGACCATTTATTTTACACCTGTTGCAAAATGTCGTGCAAAACCCCTGGTGATTTTCTTCACACCTATGACATGGCTGTTTTTGGTTTTTGTTGCCATTGTTGTTATTGAGGTTGTTGTTGGGATTGTTATTGTTGTTGAAACGGTTGTTGTAGTTGTTTTTGTTGTTGGGATGTTTGTTGTAGTTATTGTTAGGATTGCGGTTATTGTTGCGATTGTTGTTGCGGTTGTTGGGATAGTTGTTGCGATTGTGGTTGTAATTGTTATTGTTGTTGTACTGGTGACTCTTGTCACCGTTTTCCTCCCACTTCCTCTTGAGTTGTTTCGTGTTGGCTTCTTCGGCCGCCTGCTCTTTAATTCTTCCCTCAATCTGATTTATGAGTTTATGAGCCATTCGACTTGCCTTCTGTATAGAAGCTGGTTCGTGTGAACTTACATCTTCTTGAATCCTTATTGGTAACCCTTTTTACAAATGCGTCGATCTTCTCTTCTTCATCTTTGAATGCTCCAGGACACAATAGGCACAACTCTGTGAATCGTCGTTCATATGTGGTAACGTCGAACCCTTGTGTTCGTAACTCTCTAAGTTCTGCCTTGAGTTTATTGACTTCGTTTCTAGGACGGTACTGCTCGTTCATCAATTGCTTGAATGCCGACCACGGTAGTGCGTAAGCAGCATTTTGTCCTACCTGTTCAAGATAGGTGTTCCACCACGTTAACGCGGTACCTGTGAAGGTATGCGTAGCGTACTTAACTTTGTCCTCTTCAGTACACTTACTTATGGCAAACACCGATTCGACTTTCTCGGTCCACCGTTTCAATCCAATTGGTCCTTCGGTTCCATCAAATTCCAAAGGTTTGCAGGCAGTGAATTCTTTATAGGTGCATCCTACACGATTTCTTGCGCCGTTAGCTGCATTGCTAGATTCAGCGTTATTGTTGGTATGTAGCGCAGCCTGTACTGCGGCTATGTTTGCAGCAAGAAAGGTACGAAATTCCTCTTCGGTCATATTCATGGTGTGTCGAGTAGTCGGTGCCATTTCCTTCAAAATAGACAACTGAATCGAGTTAATCATACAGAATATTAAGAGTAGTCAATAGTATTTCGTAGCATAATATGAACTCATTTATAAAAGCTTTTTCTTCATATTAGGGTACTACCTACCCGTTAAGTTCATACTTATTAGCTAATATAGAATTCAACTACTATAATTCTATATGAAAAACTGTTTATAATAATATATCACATACAAATATTCTTCAAACTTACAACTTCGCTATATTACATATAACATGAAATATAGTACACTATGATACAGGACAGTTTTGAATATAAATCTAGTTAATACGCAAGTTGTTCAGCAAAGGAAATAAAGACACGTAATTCATAAGTCCAGAAACAAGTCATGCATTTTGGTTTTACTAAGACGACTTCCCATCCTTGGTCTTGTGGAAAATAATCGTTATGACCATTGGCTAGGCAGCATGTTGTAACGTCGTCAAAACGACGAGGGTTTCGTAATGTCCAACAGCCTCGTAATAATCTAAAAACCTTGTTTCTCACCCCAACTACTGAATCCGTCACTTGTGGGAAGGTTTTATTTAAAAGTTTCAATCCGATATTCTTTTTCTCACTTTGGTAAGAAGCGAACATCACTAACCCGTAAGCATAACATGCTTCTTTATGTTGCATGTTAGAAGCTCTTTCTAATTCACGAAATCCTATGTTGGGATATGTTGAGTCAAAATAGGTTCTTAACCCGTAGCGTAAAATTGCATTTGGGTTCCCCGCATTTAACGCTTTAAAGAAAACAAGGCGTAACTTACGGTCTCCCCAATGTGATATACCCCACTTATCAAAGGAAAGCCTTTTATAAACTAAGGCATTTCCAGAAAGTCTTTCAAATGTTTGACAAGTTAATTTCGCCATAACTAAATGTGCTGATGAATTCTAACCGACTCTAGACAAGATTTCCTCAATCATATCCTCTGGTAGGTCTTCTAAAATATTCGGTTGTCTACCCTTAACGTCTATTTTGTTTTTATACTGTAAAATAGACAAGAATTAGATTCGTAAAAGATAATTAACAAACAATACAAGCAATTTTTACATAGAACAAAAAAAATACAAGCACACTACAATACATATAATACACAACATGATTACAACCCTCTAATCTGAATCACTGGTTTCTTCTTCTTCGGACTTGGTTCGTTTTCCTAATTTTCTAGGAATGTATGGTGTTCCTCTAATACGAGTCGTTGTTTTATATAATGGTTTAGAAAAACCTGGTGGTTTAGAGGTTCCCGGGTCATTGTTACATTTTAGAAAATACGGATGTTGTCGATACATATAAAGTTCATTGGGGTTGGAATCGGGTTTCTTTATTTTTTTACCTTTTCCCCTATTATTTTCTTTCACTTTATTAAATTGGGTTGAGGTAATTTCTATAACATCACCGGAATCCTCATCGGGATCCGATTCATCGGAAAATTGGTAATCTTCCCAATATTTTGCTTCCTCGGCGAAAACACCATTGACCATTTTTAACTTTGGTCCGTTGGTTGAGGATTTTCTTTTATTTAATCGATTTACTATAGGTATCAATATTTCTTCCTCTGGAACCTCTTCTTCTTCTGGTTCATCCTCTTCCGATTCCTCCTCTTCTGGTTCCTCTTCTTCCGGTTCCTCCTCTTCCGGTTCCTCCTCTTCCGGTTCCTCTTCTTCCGGTTCCTCTTCGGGAATTTGTGAGTCTTCCCAAAATATATTTAACTCTTCATTATTATTAGGTGAATCAATGGGATTTGTACTAGAGGTAGACATCTATCACATAATATCAAACACGTTAAGAGATTAATATATCACATAATATTTATATGTTAATAATATATAGTTTCCAACAACAAAAATGTTAAGCAATCGATTTTGAAGAAAAAAACGGTCGAAGTCCAGACTCACTAATGCATCCTAACAAACTCGGTAAGACACACTAATGCAATTTTCTGGTTCTCTAAGACCAACGCTCTGATACCAACTGAAATGTCCCGTTCATATTGATTATAAATGTTCCATATTAATTGATTTCGTCGCGAGGTTTTGACCTCTATATGAGACGTTTTTCAAAGACTGCATTCATTTTTAAAACAACCATAACCTTTATTTTATCGATAAAGGTTTAAAAAGCATTACGTAGATTATCAAATAATGATAATCTAAAATATACCGTTTACACACGACCATTACATAATGGTTTACAATAAGAACATATTACATCAAAAATAAGTTTCTTGAATGCAGTTTTTACATAATATCATACAAGCATGGACTCTAAATCTTATCCTTATTTTAGTATGCAACAGCGGAAGCTCTTAATAATCACCTGAGAATAAACATGCTTAAAACGTCAACAAAAATGTTGGTGAGTTATAGGTTTATCCTATATATTATCAAATCATAATAATAGACCACAAGATTTCATATTTCAATATACAACTCATACATAGAGATAAAATTCATTCATAGGGTGAACACCTGGTAACCGACATTAACAAGTTGCATATAAGAATATCCCCTATCATTCCGGGAAATCTTTCGGACATGATAAAAACGAATTCGAAGTACTAAAGCATCCGGTACTTTGGATGGGGTTCGTAAGGCCCAATAGATCTATCTTTAGGATTCGCGTCAATTAGTAGATCGGTTTACTAATTCTTAGGTTACCAAGCAAAAGGGGCATATTCGGCTTCGATCATTCACCCATATAATGTAGTTTCAATTACTTGTGTCTATTTCATAAAACATTTATAAAACTGCATGTATTCTCATCCTAAAATATTAGATTTTAAAAGTGGGACTATAACTCACTTTCACAGATTTTTACTTCTTCGGGAAGTAAGACTTGGCCACTGGTCGATTCACGAACCTATAACAAATATGTACATATATATCAAAGTATGTTCAAAATATATTTACAACACTTTTAATACATTTTGATGTTTTAAGTTTATTAAGTCAGCTGTCCTCGTTAGTAACCTACAACTAGTTGTCCAAAGTTAGTTGTACAGAAAAATATTGATATATATTATCTTGAATCACTCCACGACCCAGTGTATACACGTCTCAGGCTAGATCACAACTCAAAGTATATATATTTTTGGAATCAACCTCAACCCTGTATAGCTAACTCCCACATTACTGCATATAGAGTGTCTATGGTTGTTCCAAATAATATATACACATGGGTCGATATGATATGTCAAAACATTTGCATACGTGTCTATGGTATCCCAAGATTACATAATATATTAGAATACATGTATAATACAATATAAGTTAGCTAGGATATGATTAATATAGATTTGTTACCAATTTTCACATAGCTACAACAAGAAAAAATATCCAATCTTGTTTTACCCATAACTTATTCGTTTTAAATCCGTTTTGAGTGAATCAAATTGCTATGGTTTCATATTGAACTCTATTTTATGAATCTAGACAGAAAAAGTATAGGTTTATAGTCGAAAATATAAGTTACAAGTCGTTTTTGTAAAGGTAGTCATTTCAGTCGAAAGAACGACGTCTAGATGACCATTTTAGAAAACATACTTCCACTTTGAGTTTAACCATAATTTTTGGATATAGTTTAATGTTCATAAGAAAAATCATTTTCCCAGAGTAACAACTTTTAAATCAAAGTTTATCATAGTTTTTAATTAACTAACCCAAAACAGCCCGCGGTGTTACTACGACGGCGTAAATCCGGTTTTACGGTGTTTTTTGTGTTTTCAGGTTTTAAATCATTAAGTTAGCATATCATATAGATATAGAACATGTGTTAAGTTGATTTTAAAATTCAAGTTAGAAGGATTAACTTTTGTTTACGAACAAGTTTAGAATTAACTAAACTATGTTCTAATGATTACATGTTCAAATCTTCGAATAAGATAGTTTTATATGTATGAATCGAATGATGTTATGAACATCATTACTACCTCAAGTTTAGTAGGTAAACCTAATGGAAGTGACAAAAAATGATCTAGCTTCAAAGGATCTTGGATGGCTTGAAAGTTCTTGAAGTAGAATCATGACACGAAAACAAGTTCAAGTAAGATTTTCACTCGAAATAAGATTGTTATAGTTATAGAAATTGAATCAAAGTTTGAATATGATTATTATCTTGTATTAGAAAGATATATTACTGTAAATAAGAAAGATTTCTTGAGGTTGGATGATCACTCTACAAGATTGAAAGTAAGCAAGCAAACTTGGAAGTATTCTTGATTTTATGAAACTAGAACTTGTAGAATTTATGAAGAACACTTAGAACTTGAAGATAGAACTTGAGAGAGATCAATTAGATGAAGAAAATTGAAGAATGAAAGTTTTTGTAGGTGTTTTTGGTCGTTGGTATATGGATTAGATATAAAGGATGTGTAATTTTGTTTACATGTAAATAAGTCATGAATGATTACTCATATTTTTGTAATTTTATGAGATATTTCATGCTAGTTGCCAAATGATGGTTCCCACATGTGTTAGGTGACTCACATGGGCTGCTAAGAGCTGATCATTGGAGTGTATATACCAATAGTACATACATCTAAAAGCTATGTATTGTACGAGTACGAATACGGGTGTATACGAGTAGAATTGTTGATGAAACTGAACGAGGATGTAATTGTAAGAATTTTTGTTAAGTAGAAGTATTTTGATAAGTGTCTTAAAGTCTTTCAAAAGTTTATGAATACATATTAAAACACTACATGTATATACATTTTAACTGAGTCGTTAAGTCATCGTTAGTCGTTACATGTAAATGTTGATTTGAAACCTTTAAGTTAACGATCTTGTTAAATGTTGTTAACCCATTGTTTATTAAATCAAATGAGATGTTAAATTATTACATTATCATGATATCATGATGTATTAATATATCTTAATATGATATATATATATATATATATATATATATATATATATATATATATATATATATATATATATATATTAAATGTCGTTACAACGATAATCGTTACATATATGTCTCGTTACAAAATCATTAAGTTAGTAGTCTTGTTTTTACATATGTAGTTCATTGTTAATATACTTAATGATATGTTTACTTATCATAATATCATGTTAACTATATATATATCCATATATATGTCATCATATAGTTTTTACAAGTTTTAACGTTCGTGAATCACCGGTCAACTTGGATGGTCAATTGTCTATATGAAACCTATTTCAATTAATCAAGTCTTAACAAGTTTGATTGCTTAACATGTTGGAAACACTTAATCATGTAAATAACAATTTTATTTAATATATATAAACATGGAAAAGTTCGGGTCACTACATTATAGTGAGCTTTGGTTGGGCCGAAAGGATCTAATTCGCCTCCTCCTCCGATATTAGTTCTTACTGGTAGAGGGTGTTCATTTTTGAATGATTTAATGAATGCTAGAAATTTGATTTCTAGTTCTTCGAATTCGTCAGATCCTAGTTCTCCGTTGGAGTTATATGTGATAACTTCTATTTCTTCTCTGAATTCACTGATCATCCATTGATTCTAAGTTGGATTCTCGGAATGATCATATTAATGTGCTACAGAGCTCCCTGAATCCACTATTGAATGCATACTCTGATCCTAGGTCAACACTTATGTTGTACCTATTAAAAATTCTAGCAATAACATAGGTTACCAGCTTTATTTGTAAATTAGTGTGGTATGGTGTAACACCCCGCCAAAATCGCCATTGACGCGGATGTTAACTCTGGTCCCAGTGCTCGGCTTGAATTCTAAGTAACAGCAGAGTTCTACAGCGGAAGTAAAGTATCTAAGTTCCTGAGATAAAACATGCTTAAAGTGTCAACCAAAATGGTTGAGTGAACAACATAGGTTTAATAATCATAACAAGTTTTTAGACCACAACATTTAGTTAGAGTTGACTGATATAACATCAATCAATAAAATGAAGTGTGTTTATTAATATAATGAATATATTAACAGTGACCGATGAAGTTTGTTTATTAATATAACGAATATATTAACAGTGACCGATAAAGTTTGTTTATTAATATAACGAATATATTAACAGTGACCGATAAAGTTTGTTTTTTAATATAACGAATATATTAACAGTGACAATAAAGTTTGTTTATTAATATAACGAATATATTAACAGTGACCGTTATTGTCAACAGACAAAGTATGTTTACTAATATAACGAATTATATTAGCAGTGACCGTTATTGTTAACAGACAAAGTATGTTTACTAATATAACGAATTATATTAGCAGTGACCGTTATTGTTAACAAACAACATGTAATGGATAAAATTTGAGTACTTGTGTCTAATCATAAAAACAGTTTAAAAACAAGCATGTGTCTCACCCCAAAGTTTATAAAACAGTTAAGAAATAGTAAAAAGAGGGGCTATGAAGTTCACCTTAAAAGCAGATATATATTCCACGCAAGATATATGATCGGAGTGTGTAATCAGGGATCTCAACCTAGAGATATAATGTTCAATTAGGTAATGTCTAATAGACATAAAATTTGTTTATTAATATAGTAAACTATATTTCGAGAAAGTTATATTCATATGAGTGATAATATAATTAGTGTTTATTAGGTGTTACTATATAATTAAGTGTACATGTTATACTAATAATAGTATTATTAGTTACATTAATTATTCAACTATTGAGTAAGTTATCATTATGTGTTACATATATAATTTTATCTTATGTGATACATACATATATATTCTTTATTATTATTATCTATGTATATGTTCAATACTATATGATACATATATTGTAGGTGTATGTGTTACATATACAATAGTGTAAGATGGTACATATACCTACACTTATTACTTCTTATTATTATTATTATTAGGTTTACTATCTTATTAACACACATAATGAACATTCATACATACATTCACACGTACATATACATACTTATATACACATACATATACACGTATGCATATATTTATGTATACACACACACATATACACACAGTGTATACATGCACACACGTACGTATGCATGCATACATGCACGTACACCATGATCATAAATACTTTACTAATCCATAATCATATTCATTATCAACTTTTAACACATAAAATCATAATCTTATTTATCTTTTATCTTTAGCCACTTAATTATCTATTTACATATTAGGATCAACCTAAACAATAACTAGCTTCATGCCTTATTCATAATCATCATCGTTATCCTCTTTTAGTTATACTTTTTAACCTTTTTCTTTATTCATCTAACTTATCCATAATCTTTTAAGTTTTATAATCTTTAATCTTATCAATCACTTTCATGACTAGTTTACTAATCACTAACCATTATTCTTTCATGCATATGAAATCATAACCCAATTATCATAACCTTAAACTAATAGCTTTAACATAAAACCATAAGTTTTTAACTTAATAACTAGTAATCTTTTTATCAATTCATATTCTTTATCTATTTAAATCTTCATACTAACTAGTTAATAACTTTTCACATAAAATCATAATCCTTATTCCTACATGAAATCATAGACTTCCTATTAATAACTACTCATAATACTTGATCCACTTACATAAAATCATAATCATTCTCCTTTTATCTTTATTACTAATCATCATATTTTATCATATTACTCCACATAAAATTATAATCAGGATCTTATAATACTTATTCATTAATTAATCTTTACTCATAACATAATACTCTTTAATCATCTTATAAGTAATTTACTTAAACACACAATTAGACTAGAGTTTATTAGTTATACCTTAACAAGATTGGGAGTATGATGACGCAAAAAATAGAAGCAGAATTCAGACTGCAGCAACAGCAATATCGACCCAATTTAGGGTCTGTTTGGGTCCTCTTTGATCGACAGAAAACAGCAGCCACCCAGGAAAGAAACACGGAGCAACTATGGAAAATCTTGGGCTGTTTTTGAAGGTGAATACAGTAGGAATAGCAGGCAAATTGCAGGGCTGTGATGGTGGGTTTTGTCGACTGCAGTAGGCTGCAGTTGAAGGGTAATTGTTCAACTGAAAAATAGCAGGCTTAGGGACGTATTGGGCAGGATTTTGTGAGGTTGTGAGTCGATTGAAAAGCAGGCTGGGTGCAGGTGATTTAGTCGACAGGTTTGGAGGGTTATTGGTCGACTAACTTGCAGGTTTATTGTGGTGAGTTGAAACTGGAAATCACGAGGTTTTTTATAGCTTCAATTGTTTCCTAATTGCTCTTGGATTCAAAGGTTTCCTTGTTGATCAAGATTGGTAGTTTGAGTTTAATTAGGATTAGTCATTTAGAGATCAAGTTTATGATTTCTCATTTTTTTTCCACTAACAGCCGATTCTTTTTATGATACATATGATTTATTTATTTTTTTCGGTATTCCTTATTTATTCAAGTATTTATATATTTTTTTTATATTATTAATATTTGGGTTACTTTTATTTAAATACATTTTATTTATTTATTTATTTGTTCCTTACTTTTATTAGTTTGAATTGGTTCCAATTAGTTTGCATTTTAATTTGCATAGTTTATTACATGTCACTTTTAAGTATTAATATATATATAGTTTATATTATTTATTAAGTACCAGGGTTAGGATTTATTATTTAATATTAAATGGTATTATGGTTTTGTAATTAATAGGTAAGGTTAGGTTTAGGGTTTTATATCAGATTAGGGTTTTAATAATAATTACGATCATTTACTGTAAGTATAAATGTTCGTTTGTCGAAACAGATAACAACCCTAATGATGATGCACATAATATGACATTGAAAGCCTAAGGAAAACTTTAAAAATTCAGGACGGAAAAATGAGGGTTGTTATAGTACCTCCCCGTTAATTTAAACTTCGTCCCGAAGTTTCAGTATGACTTCTCGGATGCATCAGCAGGTGGGAATAGATGTGGATATTTTCGCTTCATTTGGTCTTCACGTTCCCAGGTATACTCGGGGCCTCTACGCGAATTCCAACGGACTTTAACAATAAGAATATTGCCCTATATTAAGCGTTTGAATCTTATGACCCATAGCTTATACAGGTTCTTCTATGTAGTGCATTTTATTATTAATGCGGAGGTAATTCAAAGGGATAACATGAGTGATATCTGAATAGGTTTCCTTAAAAGAGATTGTGATATTTTAGTCGTACAAGCATTTCAGTAAGTTGGATACCTGAAATGTGCGACGAACATTACTAAGTTTATTTGAAACCTTGAGAGTTTATGTCGCCATTAGGGCAGACAATCAGAGAGAAGTACTTGGAGATCACAGCCATGTAGTTTGATGTATGACTTGTGTTTGTTAGAGATGGTACTGACTTCAAATTCCGGAAGATAACCATAGGCATGATACCTTTGGTTTTCAAGAAATATCTAATGTGAATAGACGAAACGACATTCCAGCTGAGGAGTCACTAATCAGGCTTATATGCAAAGAATGCCATAATTACTAAAATGCCCTCAGAATGGTATGAAATATTAACGAAAGATCATAGTACATGCGAACTTACCCTTGGAAAGAGTTTCTGAAAGCGCATCTGCTATATGTTGAAACAGAGGTCGAAACTTGACTAGGATAACATCCAGTTGTAACTAGTGAGAAAGAAATGTTTAGTGTAAACACATAAACACCATAATCGTTTAAGGTAACTCCTTTAGAGAGGAAAGAGAGGATCGCACAGTACAATAGTGTATGTAAAATTTTGTGAAACAGAATTTTTATACTTTGGAGAAAGACTAAGAAAAATTGAGTGAAAGACCTTGAAAATTCTAGGTGATATTTGAGCAAAAATGTTACGGGGTAATGATGACTATTGAACTTAAGTGTGGTTGATGACTAATATAAGTTCTTGGTATTCAAATGTTCATGTGTGAAGCTGTTGCTAACAAGTGAGATACGAATGGTAGAGTATGAGAACGTGATAGTGAATGTGTTGTTTTATAATACCTTCGTTTGAATATTCAAATGATAATCTTGCGAGTGGTTGTCGCTTATCTTCGACGGGTTTCCTAATGGGTTTATGAAAATCTACACTAGGAGCGTAATTGCAGATAACGGGAGGTTTGCTTCGAGGAAGTTTCGGGGGTGTCACTTCAAGTCACTTAAGAACATGCATCCTTCCTTCCAGGGGGGATGTGATAATTAAGCGTCAAAGATAAAGAGATAAGTTGTTTATGAAAGAAATAATGCCAAGCTTTACAACTTTTATGGCATATGAGAACTTGTTAATCTACTCATGGGTATGAGCTAGATAGTTTGGTTGAAATGAGCTACTCGTATATCTACAAATCAGATGTTGATTAACCTTCATGTAATAACATGAATGGCTTGGAAATTTTTATTTGATTCACTTTCTATTCCATATATCATGATATTGGAATTTCTATATGAATTACCGTAATATAATCACGTCTGCCAAGTGTCATTATATTTCACTAATTCATACTTCCACTTCAATATCACCTCATATGGTCAGGACATGTGATCAAACTTAGATAGTTGACGTTGGAATGTTGAGTCATGAGTGACATCTCTTCGTGTGAGTCAAAGAATACTTTGAATCACAATGGCGAAGTCAAGTCATATGATATGTATGGATATGATAACAATCATGTACTAACTTATCCTTCAGAGTCGGGATCATGCAAGATGATAGGGTTTTGGATTGACATCCTTAGGAAAGGATACATAATGTCAGAAGAAGTAAGTATGTAGTAAGATGGATTGGCAGTATAAAGATTAAGGAAAAGCACTTAAAACTAAGGCAGGAAAGGTTATAGACCTAAAGATTGCTAAGGCACCCACATAAGGCACACATAGAATGCAATCCTGGTTCTCTATAACAAGCCTTGGCTCTCCTAAATTACATAATGAGATAGGTATGGTCGCATTCTATTGTTGGAATACAAGTAAGTCATGGCTCTTATCCTAAGAGTCAGACGTGTAAGTATAGTTCCTATAGCAAAGTGTTTCTAAAGATTTTGAATGGTATAGGAGTTCTAGGCATAACAAATATAAGTGAACTTAATGCACATAATCTAGAACGTAGCATAAATAATCAATGCAAATGAACAACTCGGTTATAGACTAGACTCACTAATGCATCCGAACTATTCATGTTAGTCACACTAATGTAACCTAGTTCCCTATAACCAGAGCTCTGATACCAACTGTAACACCCCGCCAAAATCGCCATTAACGCGGATGTTAACTCTGGTCCCAGTGCTCGGCTTGACTTCTAAGTAACAGCAGAGTTCTACAGCGGAAGCAAAGTATCTAAGTACCTGAGACAAAACATGCTTAAAGTGTCAACCAAAATGGTTGAGTGAACAACATAGATTTAATAATCATAACAAGTTTTTAGACCACAAGATTTAGTTAGAATTGACTGATATAACATCAATCAATAGAATGAAGTGTGTTTATTAATATAATGAATATATTAACAGTGACCGATGAAGTTTGTTTATTAATATAACGAATATATTAATAGTGACCGATAAAGTTTGTTTATTAATATAACGAATATATTAACAGTGACCGATAAAGTTTGTTTATTAATATAACGAATATATTAACAGTGACGATAAAGTTTGTTTATTAATATAACGAATATATTAACAGTGACCGTTATTGTCAACAGACAAAGTATGTTTACTAATATAACGAATTATATTAGCAGTGACCGTTATTGTCAACAGACAAAGTAAGTTTACTAATATAACGAATTATATTAGCAGTGACCGTTATTGTTAACAAACAACATGTAATGGATAAAATTTGAGTACTTGTGTCTAATCATAAAAATAGTTTAAAAACAAGCATGTGTCTCACCCCAAAGTTTATAAAACAGTTAAGAAATAGTAAAAAGAGGGGCTATGAAGTTCACCTTAACAGCAGATATATATTCCACGCAAGATATATGATCGGAGTGTGTAATCAGGGATCTCAACCTAGAGATATAATGTTCGATTAGGTAATGTCTAATAGACATAAAATTTGTTTATTAATATAGTAAACTATATTTCGAGAAAGTTATATTCATATGAGTGATAATATAATTAGTGTTTATTAGGTGTTACTATATAATTAAGTGTACATGTTATTCTAATAATAGTATTATTAGTTACATTAATTATTCAACTATTGAGTAAGTTATCATTATGTGTTACATATATAATTTTATCTTATGTGATACATACATATATATTCTTTATTATTATTATCTATGTATATGTTCAATACTATATGATACATATATTGTAGGTGTATGTGTTACATATACAATAGTGTAAGATGGTACATATACCTACATTTATTACTTCTTATTATTATTATTAGGTTTACTATCTTATTAACACACATAATGAACATTCATACATACATTCACACGTACATATTCATACTTATATACACATACATATACACGTATGCATATATTTATGTATACACACACACATATACACACAGTGTATACATGCACACACGTACGTATGCATGCATACATGCACATACACCCTGATCATAAATACTTTACTAATCCATAATCATATTCATTATCAACTTTTAACACATAAAATCATAATCTTATTTATGTTTTATCTTTAGCCACTTAATTATCTATTTACATATTAGGATCAACCTAAACAATAACTAGCTTCATGCCTTATTCATAATCATCATCGTTATCCTCTTTTAGTTATACTTTTTAACCTTTTTCTTTATTCATCTAACTTATCCATAATCTTTTAAGTTTTATAATCTTTAATCTTATCAATCACTTTCATGACTAGTTTACTAATCACTAACCATTATTCTTTCATGCATATGAAATCATAACCCAATTATCATAACCTTAAACTAATAGCTTTAACATAAAACCATAAGTTTTTAACTTAATAACTAGTAATCTTTTTATCAATTCATATTCTTTATCTATTTAAATCTTCATACTAACTAGTTAATAACTTTTCACATAAAATCATAATCCTTATTCCTACATGAAATCATAGACTTCCTATTAATAACTACTCATAATACTTGATCCACTTACATAAAATCATAATCATTCTCCTTTTATCTTTATTACTAATCATCATATTTTATCCTATTAGTCCACATAAAATTATAATCAGGATCTTATAATACTTATTCATTAATTAATCTTTACTCATAACATAATACTCTTTAATCATCTTATAAGTAATTTACTTAAACACACAATTAGACTAGAGTTTATTAGTTATACCTTAACAAGATTGGGAGTATGATGATGCGAAAAACAGAAGCAGAATTCAGACTGCAGCAACAGCAATATCGACCCAATTTAGGGTCTGTTTAGGTCCTCTTTGATCGACAGAAAACAGCAGCTAGCCAGGAAAGAAACACGCAGCAACTATGGAAAATCTTGGGCTGTTTTTGAAGGTGAATACAGTAGGAATAGTAGGCAAATTACAGGGCTGTGATGGTGGGTTTTGTTGACTGCAGTAGGCTGCAGTTGAAGGGTAATTGTTTGACTGAAAATAGCAGGCTTAGGGATGTATTGGGCAGGGTTTTATGAGGTTGTGAGTCGATTGAAAAGTAGGCTGGGTGCAGGTGATTTAGTCGACAGGTTTGGAGGGTTATTGGTCGACTAACTTGCAGGTTTATTGTGGCAAGTTGAAACTGGAAATCACGAGGGTTTTTATAGCTTCAATTGTTTCCTAATTGCTCTTGGATTTAAAGGATTCCATGTTGATCAAGATTGGTAGTTTGAGTTTAATTAGGATTAGTCATTTAGAGATCAAGTTTATGATTTCTCATTTTTTTTCCACTAACAGCCGATTCTTTTTATGATACATATGATTTATTTATTTTTTTCGGTATTCCTTATTTATTCAAGTATTTATATATTTTTTTATATTATTAATATTAGGGTTACTTTTATTTAAATACATTTTATTTATTTATTTATTTGTCCCTAACTTTTATTAGTTTGAATTGGTTCCAATTAGTTTGCATTTTAATTTGCATAGTTTATTACATGTCACTTTTAAGTATTAATATATATATAGTTTATATTATTTATTAAGTACCAGGGTTAGGATTTATTATTTAATATTAAATGGTATTATGGTTTTGTAATTAATAGGTAAGGTTAGGTTTAGGGTTTTATATCAGATTAGGGTTTTAATAATAATTACGATCATTTACTGTAAGTATAAATGTTCGTTTGTCGAAATAGATAACAACCCTAATGATGATGCACATAATATGACATTGAAAGCCTAAGGAAAACTTTAAAAATTCAGGTTGGAAAAATGAGGGTTGTGATATATGGACATTCCCGCATTCCTTCGTTCCAAGCAACAAGTCTCAGCTCACTTACTATCCATTTTACCTGATAGTCAAAATTTGAAAATATGACTACTTTCCCTTCTTTGTGTGCATAATTTTCTTTTTCGATCAAATCAAAAAGAGCTTCGTAAAGATCCATCATGTTTCTATCAGCAAATTGGTGGGGGTCTCCAGTGGTAAAATCTACTACCTCTGTTATGAGTTGCAGCTGAATCCCCTGATCTTCGGTATATGGGAATGTGGAAGAGACTAATGTTTTGTATACCTTTTTGTAGTCTTCTTTTTACTTGGTGCAGTATCTACTAGTTCTAGCGTAGTCAACCGAGTCTCGGAGTACGGTGATAAATGCGAGTATAGTCGTTCTCAGACTTTTAGTGTCTCCGATTGAGTTTACTGAATTATAGTTGTTGTATTCCTTTTCAATGTTGGCTATTTTTATTTCCTGGTAATTATTGTATTCTATGTCATGGTTCCCAATAGCCATTATTATTTGGGCGTATTCATCATGCGCATCTTCAATGTAATCTATCAGATCTTCAACATTTCGCAGTATAACTACTTGAGGTCCTTCTAGTTATGGCAAGTTCTCCGCTGCTACCGACTAGGCAGACATGAACGTGTCTATGCGAATGTCTGTATAATCTTCGTAAGTGACATATTCGTATAGATCCAGCTGTTCATCTCCTGGTAATTCAACACCTCCTTTTGATGTTTCTTCAATTCTATTCGTGCTCTCTTCGTGAATCGTTATATCTTTAGGTGCACCGGTCTTTGACGAGCTTCCTTTCTCGTGTGTTGAGTTCCTTCTCTGGAGCATTCTTTCTCCAGTACCGGAGGGTCCATGGGTCTAGAATCCAGGTAGATAATGATAGGAATAAGTAGATCTTGCTTTTGGTCTTTAGTAAGCTTGGATTCTTCAATTTCACTTTTTACGTCATATAGACGTATGATCCGTTGGCCTCCGATTCCTTTCTTTGATGCAATAGCTTTATTAACTCACCTTTTAAACTTTTCGTAACAAGCTTCATTAAGGTAGGCGTTTAGGCTATTTTTTTCGTAGCTACTTTCATGTAGACTATTACTGTCAATTTTCATCAGTTCTTCATATATGATGAAAGAAGTGATTTATGCTTCTTCTTTTGGCTCCAATTCTTCACTTGTACGAGGGTTTAAATGATTTTCTTCGTTATAAGCATTTTCCCTTGGAGTAATTAAGTCGTCGTCAAGGGTTATTCTTCCGAAT